>NW_027207531.1:0-268490 GCF_963455315.2 Globicephala melas | reverse complement strand
GGCGCGCGCCGGCGGGGTCGCTCCCCGCCGGCCCGGCCGGCCAGGCGGCCAGAAGGCGGCCCTGGAAGGCAGGCGCACCCCAGACGCTCCCGGGGTGGCTGGCCCGGACCCAGACTCCGCCGCGGGCCCAGTTGCCGTCCTTTCGGCCCGCGAGCCCCTCGACCTGCACCTGGCCGCCCCCACCGGCGCCCAGCCCCGGCGCCGCCACCTGTGTGCCGGTGTGTCCCTCCACAGCTCCCTCTGACAAAAGCCCCCCCCCACCCCGCCCCTCTGGCGTGTCACCGCGGCCGGGTGCGGGAGCGGGATCGAGGGCAGGGGCCGCTTCCCCGGGCCTGCCGGCCACCAGGGGCGGGGTCCTGAGCTCGGCGGGGGGTGTGGGGGCAAGGGTGGCCTTGCCGGGGCTGAGGGGCCGTGGCGACTCAATGGTGGCTCCCGGTGGCTTCGGGCCAGCTGCTGTCGGGCAGGAGGGCCGGCCCGGGCTGCGGCCGGGCTGCGCCTAGGGCCGCGTGGGCGGGCAGGGCCGATGCCCAAGGGACCGCGGGCCCCGGGCCCTGAAGCCTCCGGGGCCACGTCCCTGTGAGCGACGTGCGGGATCTTGGGCGGGGCGCCAAGCGCCGAAGGGTTTGCTGGGTCACGGCCGCCCTGGGCTGGGAGGTGGTCGCCAAACCCTCCGCCGCCGCCCGATACCCGAGACCTCCGTTGCCCCTGCCTGGGCGGGCGAGGGGGCCCTGCCGGGGCGGGCCGGCCGCCAGGCTGGCGTTAAGGCGCCAGCGCCAGCGAAACTGGGCCTCAAGAGGCCGCCCGCGGCCCCCCGCCCCCGTCTACGGCCATACCACCCTGAACGCGCCCGATCTCGTCTGATCTCGGAAGCTAAGCAGGGTCGGGCCTGGTTAGTACTTGGATGGGAGACCGCCTGGGAATACCGGGTGCTGTAGGCTTTTTGCCTCCCGCTCCGCCCGCCTTCTCCTTTACTCGCCCGCGGCGGGGGCCGCCGGCTCCGCCCCCGCCGGGCCCCGCTGCAGGCCCCACCTCCTCAGGCCCCTCCCACCACGGCGCGCGCCGGCGGGGTCGCTCCCCGCCGGCCCGGCCGGCCAGGCGGCCAGAAGGCGGCCCTGGAAGGCAGGCGCACCCCAGACGCTCCCGGGGTGGCTGGCCCGGACCCAGACTCCGCCGCGGGCCCAGTTGCCGTCCTTTCGGCCCGCGAGCCCCTCGACCTGCACCTGGCCGCCCCCACCGGCGCCCAGCCCCGGCGCCGCCACCTGTGTGCCGGTGTGTCCCTCCACAGCTCCCTCCGACAAAAGCCCCCCCCCACCCCGCCCCTCTGGCGTGTCACCGCGGCCGGGTGCGGGAGCGGGATCGAGGGCAGGGGCCGCTTCCCCGGGCCTGCCGGCCACCAGGGGCGGGGTCCTGAGCTCGGCGGGGGGTGTGGGGGCAAGGGTGGCCTTGCCGGGGCTGAGGGGCCGTGGCGACTCATTGGTGGCTCCCGGTGGCTTCGGGCCAGCTGCTGTCGGGCAGGAGGGCCGGCCCGGGCTGCGGCCGGGCTGCGCCTAGGGCCGCGTGGGCGGGCAGGGCCGATGCCCAAGGGACCGCGGGCCCCGGGCCCTGAAGCCTCCGGGGCCACGTCCCTGTGAGCGACGTGCGGGATCTTGGGCGGGGCGCCAAGCGCCGAAGGGTTTGCTGGGTCACGGCCGCCCTGGGCTGGGAGGTGGTCGCCAAACCCTCCGCCGCCGCCCGATACCCGAGACCTCCGTTGCCCCTGCCTGGGCGGGCGAGGGGGCCCTGCCGGGGCGGGCCGGCCGCCAGGCTGGCGTTAAGGCGCCAGCGCCAGCGAAACTGGGCCTCAAGAGGCCGCCCGCGGCCCCCCGCCCCCGTCTACGGCCATACCACCCTGAACGCGCCCGATCTCGTCTGATCTCGGAAGCTAAGCAGGGTCGGGCCTGGTTAGTACTTGGATGGGAGACCGCCTGGGAATACCGGGTGCTGTAGGCTTTTTGCCTCCCGCTCCGCCCGCCTTCTCCTTTACTCGCCCGCGGCGGGGGGGCCGCCGGCTCCGCCCCCGCCGAGCCCCGCTGCAGGCAGTAGTCAAGGTGGGTTTACCTGCCCGAGCAGGAAGCTTGGGCGATGGCAGAAGTGGGAAGAAACTCTTGAGCACAGGTTCTTGGGATCCACGGAGCAGCGCATGCACATGCGATGGGTGCCTACACAGCTGGCTTGCTTGTCTGTGGGGAAAGGCGAGATGGGTCAGGGCCTGGGTTCCTGAGGGGCTGAGAATCAAGGCAGGGATAGAAGAAAGGGGACAGGCCCACATCCCCTGAACCCACGCCGGCGCCCACTCACCTTTGTGGAAAATACGATTGAAAAGTGCCCGCAAGAATCTCTTCAGATGCCTCCAGAGTTGAGGCAAGAAGGGGAGGGGGGAGGCCGGGAGCAGGGTGAGCCCTGAAATCCAACCCTTGTCCCGGTCACACCCCAGCAGCCCTCCCACCTCAGCCCCTTCAAGACCCCAGGGCTCCCCCAACCGCGCTGCACAGATCCTGCCCTGACCATAGTCACCATGTTGATCCCCACGTTGAGCAAGATGAAGCTGACCGGGATCAGAAGAATTGAGTATCCTTGCTCCTGGCATTTCCTGGGGATGGGGCCAGTGAACGGCTCGGCTCGGTAGTAGTTTCGCTCACCCATGGCCGTTGGTCCCAGGACTGCCTGGGCCCTCTGCCCTCCAGTTTTAACTGGGAGCCAGACTGGGTCATAATGGGGCAGGTGGTGAGGTCACAGTGAGGGAGGGGGATGAAAAGGAGGGCCCAGAGTGGCATTCCCTGGTAACCAGGGTCAGGTAAGCTGAGCCTGGACAGTCAAACAGGGCCCGGTGGCCGGCATACATCCCCTCGAGCGGTCATTCATTCGCTCACCGCCCGCTGACTCACTTGTTCAAATGACACATTGCGTCTCTTGGCCCCTCTTGAGACTAGGAAGACCTTGGCCTCAGAGGCCTGCTGAAGGCCTGGCTGGAGTCCAGAGCCTCAGCCTTCTTCATGCCCTTCACTGGGCCTGGAGCTGGACCTGCCCAGATGTGGAACCTCCCAGTTTGGAAGCAACTTCTTGTATGAGGCTCTCTGTGGACAGGGACAGCTGAGACACAGAGGAGGTGCCCAGAGACCAGGGGTTTGGAGTCTGCAGCTGCAGATGTACTTAGTGCATGGTATAGGACCAGGAGGGGCCTGCTGGCAGAACTGTGGCCACTAAACCAAAGGGACCCTCAGGCCAAGAAGGGGACACTGGCTTCTTATTGCAGGAAGCCAAGCGCAGGGACCCAGGCTGGCAGAAGGAGTGGCGCTTCCAAGCCACAGACCACCAATGTTTCCTGGACTCTGGCGCTCTTTATTCCTCTCTCCATGCCCTGCCGCCCCCTGCCCCTGCCCCCATTTGCTGCTGGTAAGTTCACTTTCCCAGTCTGGCTCCCGTGCAGAGAGGGCCTGGAGGCCGAGGTGGAAGGTAGCAGCGAGTTGGCCCGCGCTTGGCCCTCCTGCGGTTGCCGCTTCAGCACCAGACTGTCATACACCTGGTAGTTGGCATTGCCTCCCGGGTTCCGGCTGAGTGGCATGAAGGTGGGCGGGGGTGGAGGGTGCTCGGTAGCCTGGACGTCGGGCAGGAGGTGAGAGGGGCGGAGGAGCAGCGCTGAGCTGGGAGCCGGGGCCCGCTGGTCCGAGGCCTCGGCCAGTACCGTGAGGGAGGCGGAGGTGGCCACAGGGCGCCGCAAGGGCAGGATCTCAGCCCATTCGGCCGCCGGGTGCCGCACCTCGTGGGGATCGCGGGAGTAATCCAAGTGTCCCGTGGAGGGATGCAGGCTGCGGTTGGACTCGCTGTGAGCACAGCTGGGGAGGCTACGTCTGTGGGCCGGTGGGGTGTCGCGCTACCAGGCGTCGGGCCGGTAGACCCGAGGCAACAGAGCGGATGGAGGCTCAGAGCCCTCCAGACCCAGACTCCGCCATGGGCCCAGTTGCCGTCCTTTCGGCCCGCGAGCCCCTCGACCTGCACCTGGCCGCCCCCACCGGCGCCCAGCCCCGGCGCCGCCACCTGTGTGCCGGTATGTCCCTCCACAGCTCCCTCCGTCAAAAGCCCCCCCCCACCCCGCCCCTCTGGCGTGTCACCGCGGCCGGGTGCGGGAGCGGGATCGAGGGCAGGGGCCGCTTCCCCGGGCCTGCCGGCCACCAGGGGCGGGGTCCTGAGCTCGGCGGGGGGTGTGGGGGCAAGGGTGGCCTTGCCGGGGCTGAGGGGCCGTGGCGACTCAATGGTGGCTCCCGGTGGCTTCGGGCCAGCTGCTGTCGGGCAGGAGGGCCGGCCCGGGCTGCGGCCGGGCTGCGCCTAGGGCCGCGTGGGCGGGCAGGGCCGATGCCCAAGGGACCGCGGGCCCCGGGCCCTGAAGCCTCCGGGGCCACGTCCCTGTGAGCGACGTGCGGGATCTTGGGCGGGGCGCCAAGCGCCGAAGGGTTTGCTGGGTCACGGCCGCCCTGGGCTGGGAGGTGGTCGCCAAACCCTCCGCCGCCGCCCGATACCCGAGACCTCCGTTGCCCCTGCCTGGGCGGGCGAGGGGGCCCTGCCGGGGCGGGCCGGCCGCCAGGCTGGCGTTAAGGCGCCAGCGCCAGCGAAACTGGGCCTCAAGAGGCCGCCCGCGGCCCCCCGCCCCCGTCTACGGCCATACCACCCTGAACGCGCCCGATCTCGTCTGATCTCGGAAGCTAAGCAGGGTCGGGCCTGGTTAGTACTTGGATGGGAGACCGCCTGGGAATACCGGGTGCTGTAGGCTTTTTGCCTCCCGCTCCGCCCGCCTTCTCCTTTACTCGCCCGCGGCGGGGGGGCCGCCGGCTCCGCCCCCGCCGAGCCCCGCTGCAGGCAGTAGTCAAGGTGGGTTTACCTGCCCGAGCAGGAAGCTTGGGCGATGGCAGAAGTGGGAAGAAACTCTTGAGCACAGGTTCTTGGGATCCACGGAGCAGCGCATGCACATGCGATGGGTGCCTACACAGCTGGCTTGCTTGTCTGTGGGGAAAGGCGAGATGGGTCAGGGCCTGGGTTCCTGAGGGGCTGAGAATCAAGGCAGGGATAGAAGAAAGGGGACAGGCCCACATCCCCTGAACCCACGCCGGCGCCCACTCACCTTTGTGGAAAATACGATTGAAAAGTGCCCGCAAGAATCTCTTCAGATGCCTCCAGAGTTGAGGCAAGAAGGGGAGGGGGGAGGCCGGGAGCAGGGTGAGCCCTGAAATCCAACCCTTGTCCCGGTCACACCCCAGCAGCCCTCCCACCTCAGCCCCTTCAAGACCCCAGGGCTCCCCCAACCGCGCTGCACAGATCCTGCCCTGACCATAGTCACCATGTTGATCCCCACGTTGAGCAAGATGAAGCTGACCGGGATCAGAAGAATTGAGTATCCTTGCTCCTGGCATTTCCTGGGGATGGGGCCAGTGAACGGCTCGGCTCGGTAGTAGTTTCGCTCACCCATGGCTGTTGGTCCCAGGACTGCCTGGGCCCTCTGCCCTCCAGTTTTAACTGGGAGCCAGACTGGGTCATAATGGGGCAGGTGGTGAGGTCACAGTGAGGGAGGGGGATGAAAAGGAGGGCCCAGAGTGGCATTCCCTGGTAACCAGGGTCAGGTAAGCTGAGCCTGGACAGTCAAACAGGGCCCGGTGGCCGGCATACATCCCCTCGAGCGGTCATTCATTCGCTCACCGCCCGCTGACTCACTTGTTCAAATGACACATTGCGTCTCTTGGCCCCTCTTGAGACTAGGAAGACCTTGGCCTCAGAGGCCTGCTGAAGGCCTGGCTGGAGTCCAGAGCCTCAGCCTTCTTCATGCCCTTCACTGGGCCTGGAGCTGGACCTGCCCAGATGTGGAACCTCCCAGTTTGGAAGCAACTTCTTGTATGAGGCTCTCTGTGGACAGGGACAGCTGAGACACAGAGGAGGTGCCCAGAGACCAGGGGTTTGGAGTCTGCAGCTGCAGATGTACTTAGTGCATGGTATAGGACCAGGAGGGGCCTGCTGGCAGAACTGTGGCCACTAAACCAAAGGGACCCTCAGGCCAAGAAGGGGACACTGGCTTCTTATTGCAGGAAGCCAAGCGCAGGGACCCAGGCTGGCAGAAGGAGTGGCGCTTCCAAGCCACAGACCACCAATGTTTCCTGGACTCTGGCGCTCTTTATTCCTCTCTCCATGCCCTGCCGCCCCCTGCCCCTGCCCCCACTTGCTGCTGGTAAGTTCATTTTCCCAGTCTGGCTCCCGTGCAGAGAGGGCCTGGAGGCCGAGGTGGAAGGTAGCAGCGAGTTGGCCCGCGCTTGGCCCTCCTGCGGTTGCCGCTTCAGCACCAGACTGTCATACACCTGGTAGTTGGCATTGCCTCCCGGGTTCCGGCTGAGTGGCATGAAGGTGGGCGGGGGTGGAGGGTGCTCGGTAGCCTGGACGTCGGGCAGGAGGTGAGAGGGGCGGAGGAGCAGCGCTGAGCTGGGAGCCGGGGCCCGCTGGTCCGAGGCCTCGGCCAGTACCGTGAGGGAGGCGGAGGTGGCCACAGGGCGCCGCAAGGGCAGGATCTCAGCCCATTCGGCCGCCGGGTGCCGCACCTCGTGGGGATCGCGGGAGTAATCCAAGTGTCCCGTGGAGGGATGCAGGCTGCGGTTGGACTCGCTGTGAGCACAGCTGGGGAGGCTACGTCTGTGGGCCGGTGGGGTGTCGCGCTACCAGGCGTCGGGCCGGTAGACCCGAGGCACCAGAGCGGATGGAGGCTCAGAGCCCTCCAGACCCAGACTCCGCCATGGGCCCAGTTGCCGTCCTTTCGGCCCGCGAGCCCCTCGACCTGCACCTGGCCGCCCCCACCGGCGCCCAGCCCCGGCGCCGCCACCTGTGTGCCGGTGTGTCCCTCCACAGCTCCCTCCGACAAAAGCCCCCCCCCACCCCGCCCCTCTGGCGTGTCACCGCGGCCGGGTGCGGGAGCGGGATCGAGGGCAGGGGCCGCTTCCCCGGGCCTGCCGGCCACCAGGGGCGGGGTCCTGAGCTCGGCGGGGGGTGTGGGGGCAAGGGTGGCCTTGCCGGGGCTGAGGGGCCGTGGCGACTCAATGGTGGCTCCTGGTGGCTTCGGGCCAGCTGCTGTCGGGCAGGAGGGCCGGCCTGGGCTGCGGCCGGGCTGTGCCTAGGGCCGCGTGGGCGGGCAGGGCCGATGCCCAAGGGACCGCGGGCCCCGGGCCCTGAAGCCTCCGGGGCCACGTCCCTGTGAGCGACGTGCGGGATCTTGGGCGGGGCGCCAAGCGCCGAAGGGTTTGCTGGGTCACGGCCGCCCTGGGCTGGGAGGTGGTCGCCAAACCCTCCGCCGCCGCCCGATACCCGAGACCTCCGTTGCCCCTGCCTGGGCGGGCGAGGGGGCCCTGCCGGGGCGGGCCGGCCGCCAGGCTGGCGTTAAGGCGCCAGCGCCAGCGAAACTGGGCCTCAAGAGGCCGCCCGCGGCCCCCCGCCCCCGTCTACGGCCATACCACCCTGAACGCGCCCGATCTCGTCTGATCTCGGAAGCTAAGCAGGGTCGGGCCTGGTTAGTACTTGGATGGGAGACCGCCTGGGAATACCGGGTGCTGTAGGCTTTTTGCCTCCCGCTCCGCCCGCCTTCTCCTTTACTCGCCCGCGGCGGGGGGGCCGCCGGCTCCGCCCCCGCCGAGCCCCGCTGCAGGCAGTAGTCAAGGTGGGTTTACCTGCCCGAGCAGGAAGCTTGGGCGATGGCAGAAGTGGGAAGAAACTCTTGAGCACAGGTTCTTGGGATCCACGGAGCAGCGCATGCACATGCGATGGGTGCCTACACAGCTGGCTTGCTTGTCTGTGGGGAAAGGCGAGATGGGTCAGGGCCTGGGTTCCTGAGGGGCTGAGAATCAAGGCAGGGATAGAAGAAAGGGGACAGGCCCACATCCCCTGAACCCACGCCGGCGCCCACTCACCTTTGTGGAAAATACGATTGAAAAGTGCCCGCAAGAATCTCTTCAGATGCCTCCAGAGTTGAGGGAAGAAGGGGAGGGGGGAGGCCGGGAGCAGGGTGAGCCCTGAAATCCAACCCTTGTCCCGGTCACACCCCAGCAGCCCTCCCACCTCAGCCCCTTCAAGACCCCAGGGCTCCCCCAACCGCGCTGCACAGATCCTGCCCTGACCATAGTCACCATGTTGATCCCCACGTTGAGCAAGATGAAGCTGACCGGGATCAGAAGAATTGAGTATCCTTGCTCCTGGCATTTCCTGGGGATGGGGCCAGTGAACGGCTCGGCTCGGTAGTAGTTTCGCTCACCCATGGCCGTTGGTCCCAGGACTGCCTGGGCCCTCTGCCCTCCAGTTTTAACTGGGAGCCAGACTGGGTCATAATGGGGCAGGTGGTGAGGTCACAGTGAGGGAGGGGGATGAAAAGGAGGGCCCAGAGTGGCATTCCCTGGTAACCAGGGTCAGGTAAGCTGAGCCTGGACAGTCAAACAGGGCCCGGTGGCCGGCATACATCCCCTCGAGCGGTCATTCATTCGCTCACCGCCCGCTGACTCACTTGTTCAAATGACACATTGCGTCTCTTGGCCCCTCTTGAGACTAGGAAGACCTTGGCCTCAGAGGCCTGCTGAAGGCCTGGCTGGAGTCCAGAGCCTCAGCCTTCTTCATGCCCTTCACTGGGCCTGGAGCTGGACCTGCCCAGATGTGGAACCTCCCAGTTTGGAAGCAACTTCTTGTATGAGGCTCTCTGTGGACAGGGACAGCTGAGACACAGAGGAGGTGCCCAGAGACCAGGGGTTTGGAGTCTGCAGCTGCAGATGTACTTAGTGCATGGTATAGGACCAGGAGGGGCCTGCTGGCAGAACTGTGGCCACTAAACCAAAGGGACCCTCAGGCCAAGAAGGGGACACTGGCTTCTTATTGCAGGAAGCCAAGCGCAGGGACCCAGGCTGGCAGAAGGAGTGGCGCTTCCAAGCCACAGACCACCAATGTTTCCTGGACTCTGGCGCTCTTTATTCCTCTCTCCATGCCCTGCCGCCCCCTGCCCCTGCCCCCACTTGCTGCTGGTAAGTTCATTTTCCCAGTCTGGCTCCCGTGCAGAGAGGGCCTGGAGGCCGAGGTGGAAGGTAGCAGCGAGTTGGCCCGCGCTTGGCCCTCCTGCGGTTGCCGCTTCAGCACCAGACTGTCATACACCTGGTAGTTGGCATTGCCTCCCGGGTTCCGGCTGAGTGGCATGAAGGTGGGCGGGGGTGGAGGGTGCTCGGTAGCCTGGACGTCGGGCAGGATGTGAGAGGGGCGGAGGAGCAGCGCTGAGCTGGGAGCCGGGGCCCGCTGGTCCGAGGCCTCGGCCAGTACCGTGAGGGAGGCGGAGGTGGCCACAGGGCGCCGCAAGGGCAGGATCTCAGCCCATTCGGCCGCCGGGTGCCGCACCTCGTGGGGATCGCGGGAGTAATCCAAGTGTCCCGTGGAGGGATGCAGGCTGCGGTTGGACTCGCTGTGAGCACAGTTGGGGAGGCTACGTCTGTGGGCCGGTGGGGTGTCGCGCTACCAGGCGTCGGGCCGGTAGACCCGAGGCACCAGAGCGGATGGAGGCTCAGAGCCCTCCAGAACCAGACTCCGCCATGGGCCCAGTTGCCGTCCTTTCGGCCCGCGAGCCCCTCGACCTGCACCTGGCCGCCCCCACCGGCGCCCAGCCCCGGCGCCGCCACCTGTGTGCCGGTGTGTCCCTCCACAGCTCCCTCCGACAAAAGCCCCACCCCCACCCCGCCCCTCTGGCGTGTCACCGCGGCCGGGTGCGGGAGCGGGATCGAGGGCAGGGGCCGCTTCCCCGGGCCTGCCGGCCACCAGGGGCGGGGTCCTGAGCTCGGCGGGGGGTGTGGGGGCAAGGGTGGCCTTGCCGGGGCTGAGGGGCCGTGGCGACTCAATGGTGGCTCCCGGTGGCTTCGGGCCAGCTGCTGTCGGGCAGGAGGGCCGGCCCGGGCTGCGGCCGGGCTGCGCCTAGGGCCGCGTGGGCGGGCAGGGCCGATGCCCAAGGGACCGCGGGCCCCGGGCCCTGAAGCCTCCGGGGCCACGTCCCTGTGAGCGACGTGCGGGATCTTGGGCGGGGCGCCAAGCGCCGAAGGGTTTGCTGGGTCACGGCCGCCCTGGGCTGGGAGGTGGTCGCCAAACCCTCCGCCGCCGCCCGATACCCGAGACCTCCGTTGCCCCTGCCTGGGCGGGCGAGGGGGCCCTGCCGGGGCGGGCCGGCCGCCAGGCTGGCGTTAAGGCGCCAGCGCCAGCGAAACTGGGCCTCAAGAGGCCGCCCGCGGCCCCCCGCCCCCGTCTACGGCCATACCACCCTGAACGCGCCCGATCTCGTCTGATCTCGGAAGCTAAGCAGGGTCGGGCCTGGTTAGTACTTGGATGGGAGACCGCCTGGGAATACCGGGTGCTGTAGGCTTTTTGCCTCCCGCTCCGCCCGCCTTCTCCTTTACTCGCCCGCGGCGGGGGGGCCGCCGGCTCCGCCCCCGCCGAGCCCCGCTGCAGGCAGTAGTCAAGGTGGGTTTACCTGCCCGAGCAGGAAGCTTGGGCGATGGCAGAAGTGGGAAGAAACTCTTGAGCACAGGTTCTTGGGATCCACGGAGCAGCGCATGCACATGCGATGGGTGCCTACACAGCTGGCTTGCTTGTCTGTGGGGAAAGGCGAGATGGGTCAGGGCCTGGGTTCCTGAGGGGCTGAGAATCAAGGCAGGGATAGAAGAAAGGGGACAGGCCCACATCCCCTGAACCCACGCCGGCGCCCACTCACCTTTGTGGAAAATACGATTGAAAAGTGCCCGCAAGAATCTCTTCAGATGCCTCCAGAGTTGAGGCAAGAAGGGGAGGGGGGAGGCCGGGAGCAGGGTGAGCCCTGAAATCCAACCCTTGTCCCGGTCACACCCCAGCAGCCCTCCCACCTCAGCCCCTTCAAGACCCCAGGGCTCCCCCAACCGCGCTGCACAGATCCTGCCCTGACCATAGTCACCATGTTGATCCCCACGTTGAGCAAGATGAAGCTGACCGGGATCAGAAGAATTGAGTATCCTTGCTCCTGGCATTTCCTGGGGATGGGGCCAGTGAACGGCTCGGCTCGGTAGTAGTTTCGCTCACCCATGGCTGTTGGTCCCAGGACTGCCTGGGCCCTCTGCCCTCCAGTTTTAACTGGGAGCCAGACTGGGTCATAATGGGGCAGGTGGTGAGGTCACAGTGAGGGAGGGGGATGAAAAGGAGGGCCCAGAGTGGCATTCCCTGGTAACCAGGGTCAGGTAAGCTGAGCCTGGACAGTCAAACAGGGCCCGGTGGCCGGCATACATCCCCTCGAGCGGTCATTCATTCGCTCACCGCCCGCTGACTCACTTGTTCAAATGACACATTGCGTCTCTTGGCCCCTCTTGAGACTAGGAAGACCTTGGCCTCAGAGGCCTGCTGAAGGCCTGGCTGGAGTCCAGAGCCTCAGCCTTCTTCATGCCCTTCACTGGGCCTGGAGCTGGACCTGCCCAGATGTGGAACCTCCCAGTTTGGAAGCAACTTCTTGTATGAGGCTCTCTGTGGACAGGGACAGCTGAGACACAGAGGAGGTGCCCAGAGACCAGGGGTTTGGAGTCTGCAGCTGCAGATGTACTTAGTGCATGGTATAGGACCAGGAGGGGCCTGCTGGCAGAACTGTGGCCACTAAACCAAAGGGACCCTCAGGCCAAGAAGGGGACACTGGCTTCTTATTGCAGGAAGCCAAGCGCAGGGACCCAGGCTGGCAGAAGGAGTGGCGCTTCCAAGCCACAGACCACCAATGTTTCCTGGACTCTGGCGCTCTTTATTCCTCTCTCCATGCCCTGCCGCCCCCTGCCCCTGCCCCCACTTGCTGCTGGTAAGTTCATTTTCCCAGTCTGGCTCCCGTGCAGAGAGGGCCTGGAGGCCGAGGTGGAAGGTAGCAGCGAGTTGGCCCGCGCTTGGCCCTCCTGCGGTTGCCGCTTCAGCACCAGACTGTCATACACCTGGTAGTTGGCATTGCCTCCCGGGTTCCGGCTGAGTGGCATGAAGGTGGGCGGGGGTGGAGGGTGCTCGGTAGCCTGGACGTCGGGCAGGAGGTGAGAGGGGCGGAGGAGCAGCGCTGAGCTGGGAGCCGGGGCCCGCTGGTCCGAGGCCTCGGCCAGTACCGTGAGGGAGGCGGAGGTGGCCACAGGGCGCCGCAAGGGCAGGATCTCAGCCCATTCGGCCGCCGGGTGCCGCACCTCGTGGGGATCGCGGGAGTAATCCAAGTGTCCCGTGGAGGGATGCAGGCTGCGGTTGGACTCGCTGTGAGCACAGCTGGGGAGGCTACGTCTGTGGGCCGGTGGGGTGTCGCGCTACCAGGCGTCGGGCCGGTAGACCCGAGGCACCAGAGCGGATGGAGGCTCAGAGCCCTCCAGACCCAGACTCCGCCATGGGCCCAGTTGCCGTCCTTTCGGCCCGCGAGCCCCTCGACCTGCACCTGGCCGCCCCCACCGGCGCCCAGCCCCGGCGCCGCCACCTGTGTGCCGGTGTGTCCCTCCACAGCTCCCTCCGACAAAAGCCCCCCCCCACCCCGCCCCTCTGGCGTGTCACCGCGGCCGGGTGCGGGAGCGGGATCGAGGGCAGGGGCCGCTTCCCCGGGCCTGCCGGCCACCAGGGGCGGGGTCCTGAGCTCGGCGGGGGGTGTGGGGGCAAGGGTGGCCTTGCCGGGGCTGAGGGGCCGTGGCGACTCAATGGTGGCTCCTGGTGGCTTCGGGCCAGCTGCTGTCGGGCAGGAGGGCCGGCCTGGGCTGCGGCCGGGCTGTGCCTAGGGCCGCGTGGGCGGGCAGGGCCGATGCCCAAGGGACCGCGGGCCCCGGGCCCTGAAGCCTCCGGGGCCACGTCCCTGTGAGCGACGTGCGGGATCTTGGGCGGGGCGCCAAGCGCCGAAGGGTTTGCTGGGTCACGGCCGCCCTGGGCTGGGAGGTGGTCGCCAAACCCTCCGCCGCCGCCCGATACCCGAGACCTCCGTTGCCCCTGCCTGGGCGGGCGAGGGGGCCCTGCCGGGGCGGGCCGGCCGCCAGGCTGGCGTTAAGGCGCCAGCGCCAGCGAAACTGGGCCTCAAGAGGCCGCCCGCGGCCCCCCGCCCCCGTCTACGGCCATACCACCCTGAACGCGCCCGATCTCGTCTGATCTCGGAAGCTAAGCAGGGTCGGGCCTGGTTAGTACTTGGATGGGAGACCGCCTGGGAATACCGGGTGCTGTAGGCTTTTTGCCTCCCGCTCCGCCCGCCTTCTCCTTTACTCGCCCGCGGCGGGGGGGCCGCCGGCTCCGCCCCCGCCGAGCCCCGCTGCAGGCAGTAGTCAAGGTGGGTTTACCTGCCCGAGCAGGAAGCTTGGGCGATGGCAGAAGTGGGAAGAAACTCTTGAGCACAGGTTCTTGGGATCCACGGAGCAGCGCATGCACATGCGATGGGTGCCTACACAGCTGGCTTGCTTGTCTGTGGGGAAAGGCGAGATGGGTCAGGGCCTGGGTTCCTGAGGGGCTGAGAATCAAGGCAGGGATAGAAGAAAGGGGACAGGCCCACATCCCCTGAACCCACGCCGGCGCCCACTCACCTTTGTGGAAAATACGATTGAAAAGTGCCCGCAAGAATCTCTTCAGATGCCTCCAGAGTTGAGGGAAGAAGGGGAGGGGGGAGGCCGGGAGCAGGGTGAGCCCTGAAATCCAACCCTTGTCCCGGTCACACCCCAGCAGCCCTCCCACCTCAGCCCCTTCAAGACCCCAGGGCTCCCCCAACCGCGCTGCACAGATCCTGCCCTGACCATAGTCACCATGTTGATCCCCACGTTGAGCAAGATGAAGCTGACCGGGATCAGAAGAATTGAGTATCCTTGCTCCTGGCATTTCCTGGGGATGGGGCCAGTGAACGGCTCGGCTCGGTAGTAGTTTCGCTCACCCATGGCCGTTGGTCCCAGGACTGCCTGGGCCCTCTGCCCTCCAGTTTTAACTGGGAGCCAGACTGGGTCATAATGGGGCAGGTGGTGAGGTCACAGTGAGGGAGGGGGATGAAAAGGAGGGCCCAGAGTGGCATTCCCTGGTAACCAGGGTCAGGTAAGCTGAGCCTGGACAGTCAAACAGGGCCCGGTGGCCGGCATACATCCCCTCGAGCGGTCATTCATTCGCTCACCGCCCGCTGACTCACTTGTTCAAATGACACATTGCGTCTCTTGGCCCCTCTTGAGACTAGGAAGACCTTGGCCTCAGAGGCCTGCTGAAGGCCTGGCTGGAGTCCAGAGCCTCAGCCTTCTTCATGCCCTTCACTGGGCCTGGAGCTGGACCTGCCCAGATGTGGAACCTCCCAGTTTGGAAGCAACTTCTTGTATGAGGCTCTCTGTGGACAGGGACAGCTGAGACACAGAGGAGGTGCCCAGAGACCAGGGGTTTGGAGTCTGCAGCTGCAGATGTACTTAGTGCATGGTATAGGACCAGGAGGGGCCTGCTGGCAGAACTGTGGCCACTAAACCAAAGGGACCCTCAGGCCAAGAAGGGGACACTGGCTTCTTATTGCAGGAAGCCAAGCGCAGGGACCCAGGCTGGCAGAAGGAGTGGCGCTTCCAAGCCACAGACCACCAATGTTTCCTGGACTCTGGCGCTCTTTATTCCTCTCTCCATGCCCTGCCGCCCCCTGCCCCTGCCCCCACTTGCTGCTGGTAAGTTCATTTTCCCAGTCTGGCTCCCGTGCAGAGAGGGCCTGGAGGCCGAGGTGGAAGGTAGCAGCGAGTTGGCCCGCGCTTGGCCCTCCTGCGGTTGCCGCTTCAGCACCAGACTGTCATACACCTGGTAGTTGGCATTGCCTCCCGGGTTCCGGCTGAGTGGCATGAAGGTGGGCGGGGGTGGAGGGTGCTCGGTAGCCTGGACGTCGGGCAGGATGTGAGAGGGGCGGAGGAGCAGCGCTGAGCTGGGAGCCGGGGCCCGCTGGTCCGAGGCCTCGGCCAGTACCGTGAGGGAGGCGGAGGTGGCCACAGGGCGCCGCAAGGGCAGGATCTCAGCCCATTCGGCCGCCGGGTGCCGCACCTCGTGGGGATCGCGGGAGTAATCCAAGTGTCCCGTGGAGGGATGCAGGCTGCGGTTGGACTCGCTGTGAGCACAGTTGGGGAGGCTACGTCTGTGGGCCGGTGGGGTGTCGCGCTACCAGGCGTCGGGCCGGTAGACCCGAGGCACCAGAGCGGATGGAGGCTCAGAGCCCTCCAGAACCAGACTCCGCCATGGGCCCAGTTGCCGTCCTTTCGGCCCGCGAGCCCCTCGACCTGCACCTGGCCGCCCCCACCGGCGCCCAGCCCCGGCGCCGCCACCTGTGTGCCGGTGTGTCCCTCCACAGCTCCCTCCGACAAAAGCCCCACCCCCACCCCGCCCCTCTGGCGTGTCACCGCGGCCGGGTGCGGGAGCGGGATCGAGGGCAGGGGCCGCTTCCCCGGGCCTGCCGGCCACCAGGGGCGGGGTCCTGAGCTCGGCGGGGGGTGTGGGGGCAAGGGTGGCCTTGCCGGGGCTGAGGGGCCGTGGCGACTCAATGGTGGCTCCCGGTGGCTTCGGGCCAGCTGCTGTCGGGCAGGAGGGCCGGCCCGGGCTGCGGCCGGGCTGCGCCTAGGGCCGCGTGGGCGGGCAGGGCCGATGCCCAAGGGACCGCGGGCCCCGGGCCCTGAAGCCTCCGGGGCCACGTCCCTGTGAGCGACGTGCGGGATCTTGGGCGGGGCGCCAAGCGCCGAAGGGTTTGCTGGGTCACGGCCGCCCTGGGCTGGGAGGTGGTCGCCAAACCCTCCGCCGCCGCCCGATACCCGAGACCTCCGTTGCCCCTGCCTGGGCGGGCGAGGGGGCCCTGCCGGGGCGGGCCGGCCGCCAGGCTGGCGTTAAGGCGCCAGCGCCAGCGAAACTGGGCCTCAAGAGGCCGCCCGCGGCCCCCCGCCCCCGTCTACGGCCATACCACCCTGAACGCGCCCGATCTCGTCTGATCTCGGAAGCTAAGCAGGGTCGGGCCTGGTTAGTACTTGGATGGGAGACCGCCTGGGAATACCGGGTGCTGTAGGCTTTTTGCCTCCCGCTCCGCCCGCCTTCTCCTTTACTCGCCCGCGGCGGGGGCCGCCGGCTCCGCCCCCGCCGGGCCCCGCTGCAGGCCCCACCTCCTCAGGCCCCTCCCACCACGGCGCGCGCCGGCGGGGTCGCTCCCCGCCGGCCCGGCCGGCCAGGCGGCCAGAAGGCGGCCCTGGAAGGCAGGCGCACCCCAGACGCTCCCGGGGTGGCTGGCCCGGACCCAGACTCCGCCGCGGGCCCAGTTGCCGTCCTTTCGGCCCGCGAGCCCCTCGACCTGCACCTGGCCGCCCCCACCGGCGCCCAGCCCCGGCGCCGCCACCTGTGTGCCGGTGTGTCCCTCCACAGCTCCCTCCGACAAAAGCCCCCCCCCACCCCGCCCCTCTGGCGTGTCACCGCGGCCGGGTGCGGGAGCGGGATCGAGGGCAGGGGCCGCTTCCCCGGGCCTGCCGGCCACCAGGGGCGGGGTCCTGAGCTCGGCGGGGGGTGTGGGGGCAAGGGTGGCCTTGCCGGGGCTGAGGGGCCGTGGCGACTCATTGTTGGCTCCCGGTGGCTTCGGGCCAGCTGCTGTCGGGCAGGAGGGCCGGCCCGGGCTGCGGCCGGGCTGCGCCTAGGGCCGCGTGGGCGGGCAGGGCCGATGCCCAAGGGACCGCGGGCCCCGGGCCCTGAAGCCTCCGGGGCCACGTCCCTGTGAGCGACGTGCGGGATCTTGGGCGGGGCGCCAAGCGCCGAAGGGTTTGCTGGGTCACGGCCGCCCTGGGCTGGGAGGTGGTCGCCAAACCCTCCGCCGCCGCCCGATACCCGAGACCTCCGTTGCCCCTGCCTGGGCGGGCGAGGGGGCCCTGCCGGGGCGGGCCGGCCGCCAGGCTGGCGTTAAGGCGCCAGCGCCAGCGAAACTGGGCCTCAAGAGGCCGCCCGCGGCCCCCCGCCCCCGTCTACGGCCATACCACCCTGAACGCGCCCGATCTCGTCTGATCTCGGAAGCTAAGCAGGGTCGGGCCTGGTTAGTACTTGGATGGGAGACCGCCTGGGAATACCGGGTGCTGTAGGCTTTTTGCCTCCCGCTCCGCCCGCCTTCTCCTTTACTCGCCCGCGGCGGGGGGGCCGCCGGCTCCGCCCCCGCCGAGCCCCGCTGCAGGCAGTAGTCAAGGTGGGTTTACCTGCCCGAGCAGGAAGCTTGGGCGATGGCAGAAGTGGGAAGAAACTCTTGAGCACAGGTTCTTGGGATCCACGGAGCAGCGCATGCACATGCGATGGGTGCCTACACAGCTGGCTTGCTTGTCTGTGGGGAAAGGCGAGATGGGTCAGGGCCTGGGTTCCTGAGGGGCTGAGAATCAAGGCAGGGATAGAAGAAAGGGGACAGGCCCACATCCCCTGAACCCACGCCGGCGCCCACTCACCTTTGTGGAAAATACGATTGAAAAGTGCCCGCAAGAATCTCTTCAGATGCCTCCAGAGTTGAGGCAAGAATGGGAGGGGGGAGGCCGGGAGCAGGGTGAGCCCTGAAATCCAACCCTTGTCCCGGTCACACCCCAGCAGCCCTCCCACCTCAGCCCCTTCAAGACCCCAGGGCTCCCCCAACCGCGCTGCACAGATCCTGCCCTGACCATAGTCACCATGTTGATCCCCACGTTGAGCAAGATGAAGCTGACCGGGATCAGAAGAATTGAGTATCCTTGCTCCTGGCATTTCCTGGGGATGGGGCCAGTGAACGGCTCGGCTCGGTAGTAGTTTCGCTCACCCATGGCCGTTGGTCCCAGGACTGCCTGGGCCCTCTGCCCTCCAGTTTTAACTGGGAGCCAGACTGGGTCATAATGGGGCAGGTGGTGAGGTCACAGTGAGGGAGGGGGATGAAAAGGAGGGCCCAGAGTGGCATTCCCTGGTAACCAGGGTCAGGTAAGCTGAGCCTGGACAGTCAAACAGGGCCCGGTGGCCGGCATACATCCCCTCGAGCGGTCATTCATTCGCTCACCGCCCGCTGACTCACTTGTTCAAATGACACATTGCGTCTCTTGGCCCCTCTTGAGACTAGGAAGACCTTGGCCTCAGAGGCCTGCTGAAGGCCTGGCTGGAGTCCAGAGCCTCAGCCTTCTTCATGCCCTTCACTGGGCCTGGAGCTGGACCTGCCCAGATGTGGAACCTCCCAGTTTGGAAGCAACTTCTTGTATGAGGCTCTCTGTGGACAGGGACAGCTGAGACACAGAGGAGGTGCCCAGAGACCAGGGGTTTGGAGTCTGCAGCTGCAGATGTACTTAGTGCATGGTATAGGACCAGGAGGGGCCTGCTGGCAGAACTGTGGCCACTAAACCAAAGGGACCCTCAGGCCAAGAAGGGGACACTGGCTTCTTATTGCAGGAAGCCAAGCGCAGGGACCCAGGCTGGCAGAAGGAGTGGCGCTTCCAAGCCACAGACCACCAATGTTTCCTGGACTCTGGCGCTCTTTATTCCTCTCTCCATGCCCTGCCGCCCCCTGCCCCTGCCCCCATTTGCTGCTGGTAAGTTCACTTTCCCAGTCTGGCTCCCGTGCAGAGAGGGCCTGGAGGCCGAGGTGGAAGGTAGCAGCGAGTTGGCCCGCGCTTGGCCCTCCTGCGGTTGCCGCTTCAGCACCAGACTGTCATACACCTGGTAGTTGGCATTGCCTCCCGGGTTCCGGCTGAGTGGCATGAAGGTGGGCGGGGGTGGAGGGTGCTCGGTAGCCTGGACGTCGGGCAGGAGGTGAGAGGGGCGGAGGAGCAGCGCTGAGCTGGGAGCCGGGGCCCGCTGGTCCAAGGCCTCGGCCAGTACCGTGAGGGAGGCGGAGGTGGCCACAGGGCGCCGCAAGGGCAGGATCTCAGCCCATTCGGCCGCCGGGTGCCGCACCTCGTGGGGATCGCGGGAGTAATCCAAGTGTCCCGTGGAGGGATGCAGGCTGCGGTTGGACTCGCTGTGAGCACAGCTGGGGAGGCTACGTCTGTGGGCCGGTGGGGTGTCGCGCTACCAGGCGTCGGGCCGGTAGACCCGAGGCAACAGAGCGGATGGAGGCTCAGAGCCCTCCAGACCCAGACTCCGCCATGGGCCCAGTTGCCGTCCTTTCGGCCCGCGAGCCCCTCGACCTGCACCTGGCCGCCCCCACCGGCGCCCAGCCCCGGCGCCGCCACCTGTGTGCCGGTATGTCCCTCCACAGCTCCCTCCGTCAAAAGCCCCCCCCCACCCCGCCCCTCTGGCGTGTCACCGCGGCCGGGTGCGGGAGCGGGATCGAGGGCAGGGGCCGCTTCCCCGGGCCTGCCGGCCACCAGGGGCGGGGTCCTGAGCTCGGCGGGGGGTGTGGGGGCAAGGGTGGCCTTGCCGGGGCTGAGGGGCCGTGGCGACTCAATGGTGGCTCCCGGTGGCTTCGGGCCAGCTGCTGTCGGGCAGGAGGGCCGGCCCGGGCTGCGGCCGGGCTGCGCCTAGGGCCGCGTGGGCGGGCAGGGCCGATGCCCAAGGGACCGCGGGCCCCGGGCCCTGAAGCCTCCGGGGCCACGTCCCTGTGAGCGACGTGCGGGATCTTGGGCGGGGCGCCAAGCGCCGAAGGGTTTGCTGGGTCACGGCCGCCCTGGGCTGGGAGGTGGTCGCCAAACCCTCCGCCGCCGCCCGATACCCGAGACCTCCGTTGCCCCTGCCTGGGCGGGCGAGGGGGCCCTGCCGGGGCGGGCCGGCCGCCAGGCTGGCGTTAAGGCGCCAGCGCCAGCGAAACTGGGCCTCAAGAGGCCGCCCGCGGCCGCCCGCGGCCCCCCGCCCCCGTCTACGGCCATACCACCCTGAACGCGCCCGATCTCGTCTGATCTCGGAAGCTAAGCAGGGTCGGGCCTGGTTAGTACTTGGATGGGAGACCGCCTGGGAATACCGGGTGCTGTAGGCTTTTTGCCTCCCGCTCCGCCCGCCTTCTCCTTTACTCGCCCGCGGCGGGGGGGCCGCCGGCTCCGCCCCCGCCGAGCCCCGCTGCAGGCAGTAGTCAAGGTGGGTTTACCTGCCCGAGCAGGAAGCTTGGGCGATGGCAGAAGTGGGAAGAAACTCTTGAGCACAGGTTCTTGGGATCCACGGAGCAGCGCATGCACATGCGATGGGTGCCTACACAGCTGGCTTGCTTGTCTGTGGGGAAAGGCGAGATGGGTCAGGGCCTGGGTTCCTGAGGGGCTGAGAATCAAAGCAGGGATAGAAGAAAGGGGACAGGCCCACATCCCCTGAACCCACGCCGGCGCCCACTCACCTTTGTGGAAAATACGATTGAAAAGTGCCCGCAAGAATCTCTTCAGATGCCTCCAGAGTTGAGGCAAGAAGGGGAGGGGGGAGGCCGGGAGCAGGGTGAGCCCTGAAATCCAACCCTTGTCCCGGTCACACCCCAGCAGCCCTCCCACCTCAGCCCCTTCAAGACCCCAGGGCTCCCCCAACCGCGCTGCACAGATCCTGCCCTGACCATAGTCACCATGTTGATCCCCACGTTGAGCAAGATGAAGCTGACCGGGATCAGAAGAATTGAGTATCCTTGCTCCTGGCATTTCCTGGGGATGGGGCCAGTGAACGGCTCGGCTCGGTAGTAGTTTCGCTCACCCATGGCCGTTGGTCCCAGGACTGCCTGGGCCCTCTGCCCTCCAGTTTTAACTGGGAGCCAGACTGGGTCATAATGGGGCAGGTGGTGAGGTCACAGTGAGGGAGGGGGATGAAAAGGAGGGCCCAGAGTGGCATTCCCTGGTAACCAGGGTCAGGTAAGCTGAGCCTGGACAGTCAAACAGGGCCCGGTGGCCGGCATACATCCCCTCGAGCGGTCATTCATTCGCTCACCGCCCGCTGACTCACTTGTTCAAATGACACATTGCGTCTCTTGGCCCCTCTTGAGACTAGGAAGACCTTGGCCTCAGAGGCCTGCTGAAGGCCTGGCTGGAGTCCAGAGCCTCAGCCTTCTTCATGCCCTTCACTGGGCCTGGAGCTGGACCTGCCCAGATGTGGAACCTCCCAGTTTGGAAGCAACTTCTTGTATGAGGCTCTCTGTGGACAGGGACAGCTGAGACACAGAGGAGGTGCCCAGAGACCAGGGGTTTGGAGTCTGCAGCTGCAGATGTACTTAGTGCATGGTATAGGACCAGGAGGGGCCTGCTGGCAGAACTGTGGCCACTAAACCAAAGGGACCCTCAGGCCAAGAAGGGGACACTGGCTTCTTATTGCAGGAAGCCAAGCGCAGGGACCCAGGCTGGCAGAAGGAGTGGTGCTTCCAAGCCACAGACCACCAATGTTTCCTGGACTCTGGCGCTCTTTATTCCTCTCTCCATGCCCTGCCGCCCCCTGCCCCTGCCCCCATTTGCTGCTGGTAAGTTCACTTTCCCAGTCTGGCTCCCGTGCAGAGAGGGCCTGGAGGCCGAGGTGGAAGGTAGCAGCGAGTTGGCCCGCGCTTGGCCCTCCTGCGGTTGCCGCTTCAGCACCAGACTGTCATACACCTGGTAGTTGGCATTGCCTCCCGGGTTCCGGCTGAGTGGCATGAAGGTGGGCGGGGGTGGAGGGTGCTCGGTAGCCTGGACGTCGGGCAGGAGGTGAGAGGGGCGGAGGAGCAGCGCTGAGCTGGGAGCCGGGGCCCGCTGGTCCAAGGCCTCGGCCAGTACCGTGAGGGAGGCGGAGGTGGCCACAGGGCGCCGCAAGGGCAGGATCTCAGCCCATTCGGCCGCCGGGTGCCGCACCTCGTGGGGATCGCGGGAGTAATCCAAGTGTCCCGTGGAGGGATGCAGGCTGCGGTTGGACTCGCTGTGAGCACAGCTGGGGAGGCTACGTCTGTGGGCCGGTGGGGTGTCGCGCTACCAGGCGTCGGGCCGGTAGACCCGAGGCAACAGAGCGGATGGAGGCTCAGAGCCCTCCAGACCCAGACTCCGCCATGGGCCCAGTTGCCGTCCTTTCGGCCCGCGAGCCCCTCGACCTGCACCTGGCCGCCCCCACCGGCGCCCAGCCCCGGCGCCGCCACCTGTGTGCCGGTATGTCCCTCCACAGCTCCCTCCGTCAAAAGCCCCCCCCCACCCCGCCCCTCTGGCGTGTCACCGCGGCCGGGTGCGGGAGCGGGATCGAGGGCAGGGGCCGCTTCCCCGGGCCTGCCGGCCACCAGGGGCGGGGTCCTGAGCTCGGCGGGGGGTGTGGGGGCAAGGGTGGCCTTGCCGGGGCTGAGGGGCCGTGGCGACTCAATGGTGGCTCCCGGTGGCTTCGGGCCAGCTGCTGTCGGGCAGGAGGGCCGGCCCGGGCTGCGGCCGGGCTGCGCCTAGGGCCGCGTGGGCGGGCAGGGCCGATGCCCAAGGGACCGCGGGCCCCGGGCCCTGAAGCCTCCGGGGCCACGTCCCTGTGAGCGACGTGCGGGATCTTGGGCGGGGCGCCAAGCGCCGAAGGGTTTGCTGGGTCACGGCCGCCCTGGGCTGGGAGGTGGTCGCCAAACCCTCCGCCGCCGCCCGATACCCGAGACCTCCGTTGCCCCTGCCTGGGCGGGCGAGGGGGCCCTGCCGGGGCGGGCCGGCCGCCAGGCTGGCGTTAAGGCGCCAGCGCCAGCGAAACTGGGCCTCAAGAGGCCGCCCGCGGCCCCCCGCCCCCGTCTACGGCCATACCACCCTGAACGCGCCCGATCTCGTCTGATCTCGGAAGCTAAGCAGGGTCGGGCCTGGTTAGTACTTGGATGGGAGACCGCCTGGGAATACCGGGTGCTGTAGGCTTTTTGCCTCCCGCTCCGCCCGCCTTCTCCTTTACTCGCCCGCGGCGGGGGCCGCCGGCTCCGCCCCCGCCGGGCCCCGCTGCAGGCCCCACCTCCTCAGGCCCCTCCCACCACGGCGCGCGCCGGCGGGGTCGCTCCCCGCCGGCCCGGCCGGCCAGGCGGCCAGAAGGCGGCCCTGGAAGGCAGGCGCACCCCAGACGCTCCCGGGGTGGCTGGCCCGGACCCAGACTCCGCCGCGGGCCCAGTTGCCGTCCTTTCGGCCCGCGAGCCCCTCGACCTGCACCTGGCCGCCCCCACCGGCGCCCAGCCCCGGCGCCGCCACCTGTGTGCCGGTGTGTCCCTCCACAGCTCCCTCCGACAAAAGCCCCCCCCCACCCCGCCCCTCTGGCGTGTCACCGCGGCCGGGTGCGGGAGCGGGATCGAGGGCAGGGGCCGCTTCCCCGGGCCTGCCGGCCACCAGGGGCGGGGTCCTGAGCTCGGCGGGGGGTGTGGGGGCAAGGGTGGCCTTGCCGGGGCTGAGGGGCCGTGGCGACTCATTGTTGGCTCCCGGTGGCTTCGGGCCAGCTGCTGTCGGGCAGGAGGGCCGGCCCGGGCTGCGGCCGGGCTGCGCCTAGGGCCGCGTGGGCGGGCAGGGCCGATGCCCAAGGGACCGCGGGCCCCGGGCCCTGAAGCCTCCGGGGCCACGTCCCTGTGAGCGACGTGCGGGATCTTGGGCGGGGCGCCAAGCGCCGAAGGGTTTGCTGGGTCACGGCCGCCCTGGGCTGGGAGGTGGTCGCCAAACCCTCCGCCGCCGCCCGATACCCGAGACCTCCGTTGCCCCTGCCTGGGCGGGCGAGGGGGCCCTGCCGGGGCGGGCCGGCCGCCAGGCTGGCGTTAAGGCGCCAGCGCCAGCGAAACTGGGCCTCAAGAGGCCGCCCGCGGCCCCCCGCCCCCGTCTACGGCCATACCACCCTGAACGCGCCCGATCTCGTCTGATCTCGGAAGCTAAGCAGGGTCGGGCCTGGTTAGTACTTGGATGGGAGACCGCCTGGGAATACCGGGTGCTGTAGGCTTTTTGCCTCCCGCTCCGCCCGCCTTCTCCTTTACTCGCCCGCGGCGGGGGGGCCGCCGGCTCCGCCCCCGCCGAGCCCCGCTGCAGGCAGTAGTCAAGGTGGGTTTACCTGCCCGAGCAGGAAGCTTGGGCGATGGCAGAAGTGGGAAGAAACTCTTGAGCACAGGTTCTTGGGATCCACGGAGCAGCGCATGCACATGCGATGGGTGCCTACACAGCTGGCTTGCTTGTCTGTGGGGAAAGGCGAGATGGGTCAGGGCCTGGGTTCCTGAGGGGCTGAGAATCAAGGCAGGGATAGAAGAAAGGGGACAGGCCCACATCCCCTGAACCCACGCCGGCGCCCACTCACCTTTGTGGAAAATACGATTGAAAAGTGCCCGCAAGAATCTCTTCAGATGCCTCCAGAGTTGAGGCAAGAATGGGAGGGGGGAGGCCGGGAGCAGGGTGAGCCCTGAAATCCAACCCTTGTCCCGGTCACACCCCAGCAGCCCTCCCACCTCAGCCCCTTCAAGACCCCAGGGCTCCCCCAACCGCGCTGCACAGATCCTGCCCTGACCATAGTCACCATGTTGATCCCCACGTTGAGCAAGATGAAGCTGACCGGGATCAGAAGAATTGAGTATCCTTGCTCCTGGCATTTCCTGGGGATGGGGCCAGTGAACGGCTCGGCTCGGTAGTAGTTTCGCTCACCCATGGCCGTTGGTCCCAGGACTGCCTGGGCCCTCTGCCCTCCAGTTTTAACTGGGAGCCAGACTGGGTCATAATGGGGCAGGTGGTGAGGTCACAGTGAGGGAGGGGGATGAAAAGGAGGGCCCAGAGTGGCATTCCCTGGTAACCAGGGTCAGGTAAGCTGAGCCTGGACAGTCAAACAGGGCCCGGTGGCCGGCATACATCCCCTCGAGCGGTCATTCATTCGCTCACCGCCCGCTGACTCACTTGTTCAAATGACACATTGCGTCTCTTGGCCCCTCTTGAGACTAGGAAGACCTTGGCCTCAGAGGCCTGCTGAAGGCCTGGCTGGAGTCCAGAGCCTCAGCCTTCTTCATGCCCTTCACTGGGCCTGGAGCTGGACCTGCCCAGATGTGGAACCTCCCAGTTTGGAAGCAACTTCTTGTATGAGGCTCTCTGTGGACAGGGACAGCTGAGACACAGAGGAGGTGCCCAGAGACCAGGGGTTTGGAGTCTGCAGCTGCAGATGTACTTAGTGCATGGTATAGGACCAGGAGGGGCCTGCTGGCAGAACTGTGGCCACTAAACCAAAGGGACCCTCAGGCCAAGAAGGGGACACTGGCTTCTTATTGCAGGAAGCCAAGCGCAGGGACCCAGGCTGGCAGAAGGAGTGGCGCTTCCAAGCCACAGACCACCAATGTTTCCTGGACTCTGGCGCTCTTTATTCCTCTCTCCATGCCCTGCCGCCCCCTGCCCCTGCCCCCATTTGCTGCTGGTAAGTTCACTTTCCCAGTCTGGCTCCCGTGCAGAGAGGGCCTGGAGGCCGAGGTGGAAGGTAGCAGCGAGTTGGCCCGCGCTTGGCCCTCCTGCGGTTGCCGCTTCAGCACCAGACTGTCATACACCTGGTAGTTGGCATTGCCTCCCGGGTTCCGGCTGAGTGGCATGAAGGTGGGCGGGGGTGGAGGGTGCTCGGTAGCCTGGACGTCGGGCAGGAGGTGAGAGGGGCGGAGGAGCAGCGCTGAGCTGGGAGCCGGGGCCCGCTGGTCCAAGGCCTCGGCCAGTACCGTGAGGGAGGCGGAGGTGGCCACAGGGCGCCGCAAGGGCAGGATCTCAGCCCATTCGGCCGCCGGGTGCCGCACCTCGTGGGGATCGCGGGAGTAATCCAAGTGTCCCGTGGAGGGATGCAGGCTGCGGTTGGACTCGCTGTGAGCACAGCTGGGGAGGCTACGTCTGTGGGCCGGTGGGGTGTCGCGCTACCAGGCGTCGGGCCGGTAGACCCGAGGCAACAGAGCGGATGGAGGCTCAGAGCCCTCCAGACCCAGACTCCGCCATGGGCCCAGTTGCCGTCCTTTCGGCCCGCGAGCCCCTCGACCTGCACCTGGCCGCCCCCACCGGCGCCCAGCCCCGGCGCCGCCACCTGTGTGCCGGTATGTCCCTCCACAGCTCCCTCCGTCAAAAGCCCCCCCCCACCCCGCCCCTCTGGCGTGTCACCGCGGCCGGGTGCGGGAGCGGGATCGAGGGCAGGGGCCGCTTCCCCGGGCCTGCCGGCCACCAGGGGCGGGGTCCTGAGCTCGGCGGGGGGTGTGGGGGCAAGGGTGGCCTTGCCGGGGCTGAGGGGCCGTGGCGACTCAATGGTGGCTCCCGGTGGCTTCGGGCCAGCTGCTGTCGGGCAGGAGGGCCGGCCCGGGCTGCGGCCGGGCTGCGCCTAGGGCCGCGTGGGCGGGCAGGGCCGATGCCCAAGGGACCGCGGGCCCCGGGCCCTGAAGCCTCCGGGGCCACGTCCCTGTGAGCGACGTGCGGGATCTTGGGCGGGGCGCCAAGCGCCGAAGGGTTTGCTGGGTCACGGCCGCCCTGGGCTGGGAGGTGGTCGCCAAACCCTCCGCCGCCGCCCGATACCCGAGACCTCCGTTGCCCCTGCCTGGGCGGGCGAGGGGGCCCTGCCGGGGCGGGCCGGCCGCCAGGCTGGCGTTAAGGCGCCAGCGCCAGCGAAACTGGGCCTCAAGAGGCCGCCCGCGGCCGCCCGCGGCCCCCCGCCCCCGTCTACGGCCATACCACCCTGAACGCGCCCGATCTCGTCTGATCTCGGAAGCTAAGCAGGGTCGGGCCTGGTTAGTACTTGGATGGGAGACCGCCTGGGAATACCGGGTGCTGTAGGCTTTTTGCCTCCCGCTCCGCCCGCCTTCTCCTTTACTCGCCCGCGGCGGGGGGGCCGCCGGCTCCGCCCCCGCCGAGCCCCGCTGCAGGCAGTAGTCAAGGTGGGTTTACCTGCCCGAGCAGGAAGCTTGGGCGATGGCAGAAGTGGGAAGAAACTCTTGAGCACAGGTTCTTGGGATCCACGGAGCAGCGCATGCACATGCGATGGGTGCCTACACAGCTGGCTTGCTTGTCTGTGGGGAAAGGCGAGATGGGTCAGGGCCTGGGTTCCTGAGGGGCTGAGAATCAAAGCAGGGATAGAAGAAAGGGGACAGGCCCACATCCCCTGAACCCACGCCGGCGCCCACTCACCTTTGTGGAAAATACGATTGAAAAGTGCCCGCAAGAATCTCTTCAGATGCCTCCAGAGTTGAGGCAAGAAGGGGAGGGGGGAGGCCGGGAGCAGGGTGAGCCCTGAAATCCAACCCTTGTCCCGGTCACACCCCAGCAGCCCTCCCACCTCAGCCCCTTCAAGACCCCAGGGCTCCCCCAACCGCGCTGCACAGATCCTGCCCTGACCATAGTCACCATGTTGATCCCCACGTTGAGCAAGATGAAGCTGACCGGGATCAGAAGAATTGAGTATCCTTGCTCCTGGCATTTCCTGGGGATGGGGCCAGTGAACGGCTCGGCTCGGTAGTAGTTTCGCTCACCCATGGCCGTTGGTCCCAGGACTGCCTGGGCCCTCTGCCCTCCAGTTTTAACTGGGAGCCAGACTGGGTCATAATGGGGCAGGTGGTGAGGTCACAGTGAGGGAGGGGGATGAAAAGGAGGGCCCAGAGTGGCATTCCCTGGTAACCAGGGTCAGGTAAGCTGAGCCTGGACAGTCAAACAGGGCCCGGTGGCCGGCATACATCCCCTCGAGCGGTCATTCATTCGCTCACCGCCCGCTGACTCACTTGTTCAAATGACACATTGCGTCTCTTGGCCCCTCTTGAGACTAGGAAGACCTTGGCCTCAGAGGCCTGCTGAAGGCCTGGCTGGAGTCCAGAGCCTCAGCCTTCTTCATGCCCTTCACTGGGCCTGGAGCTGGACCTGCCCAGATGTGGAACCTCCCAGTTTGGAAGCAACTTCTTGTATGAGGCTCTCTGTGGACAGGGACAGCTGAGACACAGAGGAGGTGCCCAGAGACCAGGGGTTTGGAGTCTGCAGCTGCAGATGTACTTAGTGCATGGTATAGGACCAGGAGGGGCCTGCTGGCAGAACTGTGGCCACTAAACCAAAGGGACCCTCAGGCCAAGAAGGGGACACTGGCTTCTTATTGCAGGAAGCCAAGCGCAGGGACCCAGGCTGGCAGAAGGAGTGGTGCTTCCAAGCCACAGACCACCAATGTTTCCTGGACTCTGGCGCTCTTTATTCCTCTCTCCATGCCCTGCCGCCCCCTGCCCCTGCCCCCATTTGCTGCTGGTAAGTTCACTTTCCCAGTCTGGCTCCCGTGCAGAGAGGGCCTGGAGGCCGAGGTGGAAGGTAGCAGCGAGTTGGCCCGCGCTTGGCCCTCCTGCGGTTGCCGCTTCAGCACCAGACTGTCATACACCTGGTAGTTGGCATTGCCTCCCGGGTTCCGGCTGAGTGGCATGAAGGTGGGCGGGGGTGGAGGGTGCTCGGTAGCCTGGACGTCGGGCAGGAGGTGAGAGGGGCGGAGGAGCAGCGCTGAGCTGGGAGCCGGGGCCCGCTGGTCCAAGGCCTCGGCCAGTACCGTGAGGGAGGCGGAGGTGGCCACAGGGCGCCGCAAGGGCAGGATCTCAGCCCATTCGGCCGCCGGGTGCCGCACCTCGTGGGGATCGCGGGAGTAATCCAAGTGTCCCGTGGAGGGATGCAGGCTGCGGTTGGACTCGCTGTGAGCACAGCTGGGGAGGCTACGTCTGTGGGCCGGTGGGGTGTCGCGCTACCAGGCGTCGGGCCGGTAGACCCGAGGCAACAGAGCGGATGGAGGCTCAGAGCCCTCCAGACCCAGACTCCGCCATGGGCCCAGTTGCCGTCCTTTCGGCCCGCGAGCCCCTCGACCTGCACCTGGCCGCCCCCACCGGCGCCCAGCCCCGGCGCCGCCACCTGTGTGCCGGTATGTCCCTCCACAGCTCCCTCCGTCAAAAGCCCCCCCCCACCCCGCCCCTCTGGCGTGTCACCGCGGCCGGGTGCGGGAGCGGGATCGAGGGCAGGGGCCGCTTCCCCGGGCCTGCCGGCCACCAGGGGCGGGGTCCTGAGCTCGGCGGGGGGTGTGGGGGCAAGGGTGGCCTTGCCGGGGCTGAGGGGCCGTGGCGACTCAATGGTGGCTCCCGGTGGCTTCGGGCCAGCTGCTGTCGGGCAGGAGGGCCGGCCCGGGCTGCGGCCGGGCTGCGCCTAGGGCCGCGTGGGCGGGCAGGGCCGATGCCCAAGGGACCGCGGGCCCCGGGCCCTGAAGCCTCCGGGGCCACGTCCCTGTGAGCGACGTGCGGGATCTTGGGCGGGGCGCCAAGCGCCGAAGGGTTTGCTGGGTCACGGCCGCCCTGGGCTGGGAGGTGGTCGCCAAACCCTCCGCCGCCGCCCGATACCCGAGACCTCCGTTGCCCCTGCCTGGGCGGGCGAGGGGGCCCTGCCGGGGCGGGCCGGCCGCCAGGCTGGCGTTAAGGCGCCAGCGCCAGCGAAACTGGGCCTCAAGAGGCCGCCCGCGGCCGCCCGCGGCCCCCCGCCCCCGTCTACGGCCATACCACCCTGAACGCGCCCGATCTCGTCTGATCTCGGAAGCTAAGCAGGGTCGGGCCTGGTTAGTACTTGGATGGGAGACCGCCTGGGAATACCGGGTGCTGTAGGCTTTTTGCCTCCCGCTCCGCCCGCCTTCTCCTTTACTCGCCCGCGGCGGGGGGGCCGCCGGCTCCGCCCCCGCCGAGCCCCGCTGCAGGCAGTAGTCAAGGTGGGTTTACCTGCCCGAGCAGGAAGCTTGGGCGATGGCAGAAGTGGGAAGAAACTCTTGAGCACAGGTTCTTGGGATCCACGGAGCAGCGCATGCACATGCGATGGGTGCCTACACAGCTGGCTTGCTTGTCTGTGGGGAAAGGCGAGATGGGTCAGGGCCTGGGTTCCTGAGGGGCTGAGAATCAAAGCAGGGATAGAAGAAAGGGGACAGGCCCACATCCCCTGAACCCACGCCGGCGCCCACTCACCTTTGTGGAAAATACGATTGAAAAGTGCCCGCAAGAATCTCTTCAGATGCCTCCAGAGTTGAGGCAAGAAGGGGAGGGGGGAGGCCGGGAGCAGGGTGAGCCCTGAAATCCAACCCTTGTCCCGGTCACACCCCAGCAGCCCTCCCACCTCAGCCCCTTCAAGACCCCAGGGCTCCCCCAACCGCGCTGCACAGATCCTGCCCTGACCATAGTCACCATGTTGATCCCCACGTTGAGCAAGATGAAGCTGACCGGGATCAGAAGAATTGAGTATCCTTGCTCCTGGCATTTCCTGGGGATGGGGCCAGTGAACGGCTCGGCTCGGTAGTAGTTTCGCTCACCCATGGCCGTTGGTCCCAGGACTGCCTGGGCCCTCTGCCCTCCAGTTTTAACTGGGAGCCAGACTGGGTCATAATGGGGCAGGTGGTGAGGTCACAGTGAGGGAGGGGGATGAAAAGGAGGGCCCAGAGTGGCATTCCCTGGTAACCAGGGTCAGGTAAGCTGAGCCTGGACAGTCAAACAGGGCCCGGTGGCCGGCATACATCCCCTCGAGCGGTCATTCATTCGCTCACCGCCCGCTGACTCACTTGTTCAAATGACACATTGCGTCTCTTGGCCCCTCTTGAGACTAGGAAGACCTTGGCCTCAGAGGCCTGCTGAAGGCCTGGCTGGAGTCCAGAGCCTCAGCCTTCTTCATGCCCTTCACTGGGCCTGGAGCTGGACCTGCCCAGATGTGGAACCTCCCAGTTTGGAAGCAACTTCTTGTATGAGGCTCTCTGTGGACAGGGACAGCTGAGACACAGAGGAGGTGCCCAGAGACCAGGGGTTTGGAGTCTGCAGCTGCAGATGTACTTAGTGCATGGTATAGGACCAGGAGGGGCCTGCTGGCAGAACTGTGGCCACTAAACCAAAGGGACCCTCAGGCCAAGAAGGGGACACTGGCTTCTTATTGCAGGAAGCCAAGCGCAGGGACCCAGGCTGGCAGAAGGAGTGGTGCTTCCAAGCCACAGACCACCAATGTTTCCTGGACTCTGGCGCTCTTTATTCCTCTCTCCATGCCCTGCCGCCCCCTGCCCCTGCCCCCATTTGCTGCTGGTAAGTTCACTTTCCCAGTCTGGCTCCCGTGCAGAGAGGGCCTGGAGGCCGAGGTGGAAGGTAGCAGCGAGTTGGCCCGCGCTTGGCCCTCCTGCGGTTGCCGCTTCAGCACCAGACTGTCATACACCTGGTAGTTGGCATTGCCTCCCGGGTTCCGGCTGAGTGGCATGAAGGTGGGCGGGGGTGGAGGGTGCTCGGTAGCCTGGACGTCGGGCAGGAGGTGAGAGGGGCGGAGGAGCAGCGCTGAGCTGGGAGCCGGGGCCCGCTGGTCCAAGGCCTCGGCCAGTACCGTGAGGGAGGCGGAGGTGGCCACAGGGCGCCGCAAGGGCAGGATCTCAGCCCATTCGGCCGCCGGGTGCCGCACCTCGTGGGGATCGCGGGAGTAATCCAAGTGTCCCGTGGAGGGATGCAGGCTGCGGTTGGACTCGCTGTGAGCACAGCTGGGGAGGCTACGTCTGTGGGCCGGTGGGGTGTCGCGCTACCAGGCGTCGGGCCGGTAGACCCGAGGCAACAGAGCGGATGGAGGCTCAGAGCCCTCCAGACCCAGACTCCGCCATGGGCCCAGTTGCCGTCCTTTCGGCCCGCGAGCCCCTCGACCTGCACCTGGCCGCCCCCACCGGCGCCCAGCCCCGGCGCCGCCACCTGTGTGCCGGTATGTCCCTCCACAGCTCCCTCCGTCAAAAGCCCCCCCCCACCCCGCCCCTCTGGCGTGTCACCGCGGCCGGGTGCGGGAGCGGGATCGAGGGCAGGGGCCGCTTCCCCGGGCCTGCCGGCCACCAGGGGCGGGGTCCTGAGCTCGGCGGGGGGTGTGGGGGCAAGGGTGGCCTTGCCGGGGCTGAGGGGCCGTGGCGACTCAATGGTGGCTCCCGGTGGCTTCGGGCCAGCTGCTGTCGGGCAGGAGGGCCGGCCCGGGCTGCGGCCGGGCTGCGCCTAGGGCCGCGTGGGCGGGCAGGGCCGATGCCCAAGGGACCGCGGGCCCCGGGCCCTGAAGCCTCCGGGGCCACGTCCCTGTGAGCGACGTGCGGGATCTTGGGCGGGGCGCCAAGCGCCGAAGGGTTTGCTGGGTCACGGCCGCCCTGGGCTGGGAGGTGGTCGCCAAACCCTCCGCCGCCGCCCGATACCCGAGACCTCCGTTGCCCCTGCCTGGGCGGGCGAGGGGGCCCTGCCGGGGCGGGCCGGCCGCCAGGCTGGCGTTAAGGCGCCAGCGCCAGCGAAACTGGGCCTCAAGAGGCCGCCCGCGGCCCCCCGCCCCCGTCTACGGCCATACCACCCTGAACGCGCCCGATCTCGTCTGATCTCGGAAGCTAAGCAGGGTCGGGCCTGGTTAGTACTTGGATGGGAGACCGCCTGGGAATACCGGGTGCTGTAGGCTTTTTGCCTCCCGCTCCGCCCGCCTTCTCCTTTACTCGCCCGCGGCGGGGGGGCCGCCGGCTCCGCCCCCGCCGAGCCCCGCTGCAGGCAGTAGTCAAGGTGGGTTTACCTGCCCGAGCAGGAAGCTTGGGCGATGGCAGAAGTGGGAAGAAACTCTTGAGCACAGGTTCTTGGGATCCACGGAGCAGCGCATGCACATGCGATGGGTGCCTACACAGCTGGCTTGCTTGTCTGTGGGGAAAGGCGAGATGGGTCAGGGCCTGGGTTCCTGAGGGGCTGAGAATCAAAGCAGGGATAGAAGAAAGGGGACAGGCCCACATCCCCTGAACCCACGCCGGCGCCCACTCACCTTTGTGGAAAATACGATTGAAAAGTGCCCGCAAGAATCTCTTCAGATGCCTCCAGAGTTGAGGCAAGAAGGGGAGGGGGGAGGCCGGGAGCAGGGTGAGCCCTGAAATCCAACCCTTGTCCCGGTCACACCCCAGCAGCCCTCCCACCTCAGCCCCTTCAAGACCCCAGGGCTCCCCCAACCGCGCTGCACAGATCCTGCCCTGACCATAGTCACCATGTTGATCCCCACGTTGAGCAAGATGAAGCTGACCGGGATCAGAAGAATTGAGTATCCTTGCTCCTGGCATTTCCTGGGGATGGGGCCAGTGAACGGCTCGGCTCGGTAGTAGTTTCGCTCACCCATGGCCGTTGGTCCCAGGACTGCCTGGGCCCTCTGCCCTCCAGTTTTAACTGGGAGCCAGACTGGGTCATAATGGGGCAGGTGGTGAGGTCACAGTGAGGGAGGGGGATGAAAAGGAGGGCCCAGAGTGGCATTCCCTGGTAACCAGGGTCAGGTAAGCTGAGCCTGGACAGTCAAACAGGGCCCGGTGGCCGGCATACATCCCCTCGAGCGGTCATTCATTCGCTCACCGCCCGCTGACTCACTTGTTCAAATGACACATTGCGTCTCTTGGCCCCTCTTGAGACTAGGAAGACCTTGGCCTCAGAGGCCTGCTGAAGGCCTGGCTGGAGTCCAGAGCCTCAGCCTTCTTCATGCCCTTCACTGGGCCTGGAGCTGGACCTGCCCAGATGTGGAACCTCCCAGTTTGGAAGCAACTTCTTGTATGAGGCTCTCTGTGGACAGGGACAGCTGAGACACAGAGGAGGTGCCCAGAGACCAGGGGTTTGGAGTCTGCAGCTGCAGATGTACTTAGTGCATGGTATAGGACCAGGAGGGGCCTGCTGGCAGAACTGTGGCCACTAAACCAAAGGGACCCTCAGGCCAAGAAGGGGACACTGGCTTCTTATTGCAGGAAGCCAAGCGCAGGGACCCAGGCTGGCAGAAGGAGTGGCGCTTCCAAGCCACAGACCACCAATGTTTCCTGGACTCTGGCGCTCTTTATTCCTCTCTCCATGCCCTGCCGCCCCCTGCCCCTGCCCCCATTTGCTGCTGGTAAGTTCACTTTCCCAGTCTGGCTCCCGTGCAGAGAGGGCCTGGAGGCCGAGGTGGAAGGTAGCAGCGAGTTGGCCCGCGCTTGGCCCTCCTGCGGTTGCCGCTTCAGCACCAGACTGTCATACACCTGGTAGTTGGCATTGCCTCCCGGGTTCCGGCTGAGTGGCATGAAGGTGGGCGGGGGTGGAGGGTGCTCGGTAGCCTGGACGTCGGGCAGGAGGTGAGAGGGGCGGAGGAGCAGCGCTGAGCTGGGAGCCGGGGCCCGCTGGTCCAAGGCCTCGGCCAGTACCGTGAGGGAGGCGGAGGTGGCCACAGGGCGCCGCAAGGGCAGGATCTCAGCCCATTCGGCCGCCGGGTGCCGCACCTCGTGGGGATCGCGGGAGTAATCCAAGTGTCCCGTGGAGGGATGCAGGCTGCGGTTGGACTCGCTGTGAGCACAGCTGGGGAGGCTACGTCTGTGGGCCGGTGGGGTGTCGCGCTACCAGGCGTCGGGCCGGTAGACCCGAGGCACCAGAGCGGATGGAGGCTCAGAGCCCTCCAGACCCAGACTCCGCCATGGGCCCAGTTGCCGTCCTTTCGGCCCGCGAGCCCCTCGACCTGCACCTGGCCGCCCCCACCGGCGCCCAGCCCCGGCGCCGCCACCTGTGTGCCGGTATGTCCCTCCACAGCTCCCTCCGTCAAAAGCCCCCCCCCACCCCGCCCCTCTGGCATGTCACCGCGGCCGGGTGCGGGAGCGGGATCGAGGGCAGGGGCCGCTTCCCCGGGCCTGCCGGCCACCAGGGGCGGGGTCCTGAGCTCGGCGGGGGGTGTGGGGGCAAGGGTGGCCTTGCCGGGGCTGAGGGGCCGTGGCGACTCAATGGTGGCTCCCGGTGGCTTCGGGCCAGCTGCTGTCGGGCAGGAGGGCCGGCCCGGGCTGCGGCCGGGCTGCGCCTAGGGCCGCGTGGGCGGGCAGGGCCGATGCCCAAGGGACCGCGGGCCCCGGGCCCTGAAGCCTCCGGGGCCACGTCCCTGTGAGCGACGTGCGGGATCTTGGGCGGGGCGCCAAGCGCCGAAGGGTTTGCTGGGTCACGGCCGCCCTGGGCTGGGAGGTGGTCGCCAAACCCTCCGCCGCCGCCCGATACCCGAGACCTCCGTTGCCCCTGCCTGGGCGGGCGAGGGGGCCCTGCCGGGGCGGGCCGGCCGCCAGGCTGGCGTTAAGGCGCCAGCGCCAGCGAAACTGGGCCTCAAGAGGCCGCCCGCGGCCCCCCGCCCCCGTCTACGGCCATACCACCCTGAACGCGCCCGATCTCGTCTGATCTCGGAAGCTAAGCAGGGTCGGGCCTGGTTAGTACTTGGATGGGAGACCGCCTGGGAATACCGGGTGCTGTAGGCTTTTTGCCTCCCGCTCCGCCCGCCTTCTCCTTTACTCGCCCGCGGCGGGGGGGCCGCCGGCTCCGCCCCCGCCGAGCCCCGCTGCAGGCAGTAGTCAAGGTGGGTTTACCTGCCCGAGCAGGAAGCTTGGGCGATGGCAGAAGTGGGAAGAAACTCTTGAGCACAGGTTCTTGGGATCCACGGAGCAGCGCATGCACATGCGATGGGTGCCTACACAGCTGGCTTGCTTGTCTGTGGGGAAAGGCGAGATGGGTCAGGGCCTGGGTTCCTGAGGGGCTGAGAATCAAAGCAGGGATAGAAGAAAGGGGACAGGCCCACATCCCCTGAACCCACGCCGGCGCCCACTCACCTTTGTGGAAAATACGATTGAAAAGTGCCCGCAAGAATCTCTTCAGATGCCTCCAGAGTTGAGGCAAGAAGGGGAGGGGGGAGGCCGGGAGCAGGGTGAGCCCTGAAATCCAACCCTTGTCCCGGTCACACCCCAGCAGCCCTCCCACCTCAGCCCCTTCAAGACCCCAGGGCTCCCCCAACCGCGCTGCACAGATCCTGCCCTGACCATAGTCACCATGTTGATCCCCACGTTGAGCAAGATGAAGCTGACCGGGATCAGAAGAATTGAGTATCCTTGCTCCTGGCATTTCCTGGGGATGGGGCCAGTGAACGGCTCGGCTCGGTAGTAGTTTCGCTCACCCATGGCCGTTGGTCCCAGGACTGCCTGGGCCCTCTGCCCTCCAGTTTTAACTGGGAGCCAGACTGGGTCATAATGGGGCAGGTGGTGAGGTCACAGTGAGGGAGGGGGATGAAAAGGAGGGCCCAGAGTGGCATTCCCTGGTAACCAGGGTCAGGTAAGCTGAGCCTGGACAGTCAAACAGGGCCCGGTGGCCGGCATACATCCCCTCGAGCGGTCATTCATTCGCTCACCGCCCGCTGACTCACTTGTTCAAATGACACATTGCGTCTCTTGGCCCCTCTTGAGACTAGGAAGACCTTGGCCTCAGAGGCCTGCTGAAGGCCTGGCTGGAGTCCAGAGCCTCAGCCTTCTTCATGCCCTTCACTGGGCCTGGAGCTGGACCTGCCCAGATGTGGAACCTCCCAGTTTGGAAGCAACTTCTTGTATGAGGCTCTCTGTGGACAGGGACAGCTGAGACACAGAGGAGGTGCCCAGAGACCAGGGGTTTGGAGTCTGCAGCTGCAGATGTACTTAGTGCATGGTATAGGACCAGGAGGGGCCTGCTGGCAGAACTGTGGCCACTAAACCAAAGGGACCCTCAGGCCAAGAAGGGGACACTGGCTTCTTATTGCAGGAAGCCAAGCGCAGGGACCCAGGCTGGCAGAAGGAGTGGCGCTTCCAAGCCACAGACCACCAATGTTTCCTGGACTCTGGCGCTCTTTATTCCTCTCTCCATGCCCTGCCGCCCCCTGCCCCTGCCCCCATTTGCTGCTGGTAAGTTCACTTTCCCAGTCTGGCTCCCGTGCAGAGAGGGCCTGGAGGCCGAGGTGGAAGGTAGCAGCGAGTTGGCCCGCGCTTGGCCCTCCTGCGGTTGCCGCTTCAGCACCAGACTGTCATACACCTGGTAGTTGGCATTGCCTCCCGGGTTCCGGCTGAGTGGCATGAAGGTGGGCGGGGGTGGAGGGTGCTCGGTAGCCTGGACGTCGGGCAGGAGGTGAGAGGGGCGGAGGAGCAGCGCTGAGCTGGGAGCCGGGGCCCGCTGGTCCAAGGCCTCGGCCAGTACCGTGAGGGAGGCGGAGGTGGCCACAGGGCGCCGCAAGGGCAGGATCTCAGCCCATTCGGCCGCCGGGTGCCGCACCTCGTGGGGATCGCGGGAGTAATCCAAGTGTCCCGTGGAGGGATGCAGGCTGCGGTTGGACTCGCTGTGAGCACAGCTGGGGAGGCTACGTCTGTGGGCCGGTGGGGTGTCGCGCTACCAGGCGTCGGGCCGGTAGACCCGAGGCAACAGAGCGGATGGAGGCTCAGAGCCCTCCAGACCCAGACTCCGCCATGGGCCCAGTTGCCGTCCTTTCGGCCCGCGAGCCCCTCGACCTGCACCTGGCCGCCCCCACCGGCGCCCAGCCCCGGCGCCGCCACCTGTGTGCCGGTATGTCCCTCCACAGCTCCCTCCGTCAAAAGCCCCCCCCCACCCCGCCCCTCTGGCGTGTCACCGCGGCCGGGTGCGGGAGCGGGATCGAGGGCAGGGGCCGCTTCCCCGGGCCTGCCGGCCACCAGGGGCGGGGTCCTGAGCTCGGCGGGGGGTGTGGGGGCAAGGGTGGCCTTGCCGGGGCTGAGGGGCCGTGGCGACTCAATGGTGGCTCCCGGTGGCTTCGGGCCAGCTGCTGTCGGGCAGGAGGGCCGGCCCGGGCTGCGGCCGGGCTGCGCCTAGGGCCGCGTGGGCGGGCAGGGCCGATGCCCAAGGGACCGCGGGCCCCGGGCCCTGAAGCCTCCGGGGCCACGTCCCTGTGAGCGACGTGCGGGATCTTGGGCGGGGCGCCAAGCGCCGAAGGGTTTGCTGGGTCACGGCCGCCCTGGGCTGGGAGGTGGTCGCCAAACCCTCCGCCGCCGCCCGATACCCGAGACCTCCGTTGCCCCTGCCTGGGCGGGCGAGGGGGCCCTGCCGGGGCGGGCCGGCCGCCAGGCTGGCGTTAAGGCGCCAGCGCCAGCGAAACTGGGCCTCAAGAGGCCGCCCGCGGCCCCCCGCCCCCGTCTACGGCCATACCACCCTGAACGCGCCCGATCTCGTCTGATCTCGGAAGCTAAGCAGGGTCGGGCCTGGTTAGTACTTGGATGGGAGACCGCCTGGGAATACCGGGTGCTGTAGGCTTTTTGCCTCCCGCTCCGCCCGCCTTCTCCTTTACTCGCCCGCGGCGGGGGGGCCGCCGGCTCCGCCCCCGCCGAGCCCCGCTGCAGGCAGTAGTCAAGGTGGGTTTACCTGCCCGAGCAGGAAGCTTGGGCGATGGCAGAAGTGGGAAGAAACTCTTGAGCACAGGTTCTTGGGATCCACGGAGCAGCGCATGCACATGCGATGGGTGCCTACACAGCTGGCTTGCTTGTCTGTGGGGAAAGGCGAGATGGGTCAGGGCCTGGGTTCCTGAGGGGCTGAGAATCAAGGCAGGGATAGAAGAAAGGGGACAGGCCCACATCCCCTGAACCCACGCCGGCGCCCACTCACCTTTGTGGAAAATACGATTGAAAAGTGCCCGCAAGAATCTCTTCAGATGCCTCCAGAGTTGAGGCAAGAAGGGGAGGGGGGAGGCCGGGAGCAGGGTGAGCCCTGAAATCCAACCCTTGTCCCGGTCACACCCCAGCAGCCCTCCCACCTCAGCCCCTTCAAGACCCCAGGGCTCCCCCAACCGCGCTGCACAGATCCTGCCCTGACCATAGTCACCATGTTGATCCCCACGTTGAGCAAGATGAAGCTGACCGGGATCAGAAGAATTGAGTATCCTTGCTCCTGGCATTTCCTGGGGATGGGGCCAGTGAACGGCTCGGCTCGGTAGTAGTTTCGCTCACCCATGGCCGTTGGTCCCAGGACTGCCTGGGCCCTCTGCCCTCCAGTTTTAACTGGGAGCCAGACTGGGTCATAATGGGGCAGGTGGTGAGGTCACAGTGAGGGAGGGGGATGAAAAGGAGGGCCCAGAGTGGCATTCCCTGGTAACCAGGGTCAGGTAAGCTGAGCCTGGACAGTCAAACAGGGCCCGGTGGCCGGCATACATCCCCTCGAGCGGTCATTCATTCGCTCACCGCCCGCTGACTCACTTGTTCAAATGACACATTGCGTCTCTTGGCCCCTCTTGAGACTAGGAAGACCTTGGCCTCAGAGGCCTGCTGAAGGCCTGGCTGGAGTCCAGAGCCTCAGCCTTCTTCATGCCCTTCACTGGGCCTGGAGCTGGACCTGCCCAGATGTGGAACCTCCCAGTTTGGAAGCAACTTCTTGTATGAGGCTCTCTGTGGACAGGGACAGCTGAGACACAGAGGAGGTGCCCAGAGACCAGGGGTTTGGAGTCTGCAGCTGCAGATGTACTTAGTGCATGGTATAGGACCAGGAGGGGCCTGCTGGCAGAACTGTGGCCACTAAACCAAAGGGACCCTCAGGCCAAGAAGGGGACACTGGCTTCTTATTGCAGGAAGCCAAGCGCAGGGACCCAGGCTGGCAGAAGGAGTGGCGCTTCCAAGCCACAGACCACCAATGTTTCCTGGACTCTGGCGCTCTTTATTCCTCTCTCCATGCCCTGCCGCCCCCTGCCCCTGCCCCCACTTGCTGCTGGTAAGTTCATTTTCCCAGTCTGGCTCCCGTGCAGAGAGGGCCTGGAGGCCGAGGTGGAAGGTAGCAGCGAGTTGGCCCGCGCTTGGCCCTCCTGCGGTTGCCGCTTCAGCACCAGACTGTCATACACCTGGTAGTTGGCATTGCCTCCCGGGTTCCGGCTGAGTGGCATGAAGGTGGGCGGGGGTGGAGGGTGCTCGGTAGCCTGGACGTCGGGCAGGAGGTGAGAGGGGCGGAGGAGCAGCGCTGAGCTGGGAGCCGGGGCCCGCTGGTCCGAGGCCTCGGCCAGTACCGTGAGGGAGGCGGAGGTGGCCACAGGGCGCCGCAAGGGCAGGATCTCAGCCCATTCGGCCGCCGGGTGCCGCACCTCGTGGGGATCGCGGGAGTAATCCAAGTGTCCCGTGGAGGGATGCAGGCTGCGGTTGGACTCGCTGTGAGCACAGCTGGGGAGGCTACGTCTCTGGGCCGGTGGGGTGTCGCGCTACCAGGCGTCGGGCCGGTAGACCCGAGGCAACAGAGCGGATGGAGGCTCAGAGCCCTCCAGACCCAGACTCCGCCATGGGCCCAGTTGCCGTCCTTTCGGCCCGCGAGCCCCTCGACCTGCACCTGGCCGCCCCCACCGGCGCCCAGCCCCGGCGCCGCCACCTGTGTGCCGGTGTGTCCCTCCACAGCTCCCTCCGTCAAAAGCCCCCCCCCACCCCGCCCCTCTGGCGTGTCACCGCGGCCGGGTGCGGGAGCGGGATCGAGGGCAGGGGCCGCTTCCCCGGGCCTGCCGGCCACCAGGGGCGGGGTCCTGAGCTCGGCGGGGGGTGTGGGGGCAAGGGTGGCCTTGCCGGGGCTGAGGGGCCGTGGCGACTCAATGGTGGCTCCCGGTGGCTTCGGGCCAGCTGCTGTCGGGCAGGAGGGCCGGCCCGGGCTGCGGCCGGGCTGCGCCTAGGGCCGCGTGGGCGGGCAGGGCCGATGCCCAAGGGACCGCGGGCCCCGGGCCCTGAAGCCTCCGGGGCCACGTCCCTGTGAGCGACGTGCGGGATCTTGGGCGGGGCGCCAAGCGCCGAAGGGTTTGCTGGGTCACGGCCGCCCTGGGCTGGGAGGTGGTCGCCAAACCCTCCGCCGCCGCCCGATACCCGAGACCTCCGTTGCCCCTGCCTGGGCGGGCGAGGGGGCCCTGCCGGGGCGGGCCGGCCGCCAGGCTGGCGTTAAGGCGCCAGCGCCAGCGAAACTGGGCCTCAAGAGGCCGCCCGCGGCCCCCCGCCCCCGTCTACGGCCATACCACCCTGAACGCGCCCGATCTCGTCTGATCTCGGAAGCTAAGCAGGGTCGGGCCTGGTTAGTACTTGGATGGGAGACCGCCTGGGAATACCGGGTGCTGTAGGCTTTTTGCCTCCCGCTCCGCCCGCCTTCTCCTTTACTCGCCCGCGGCGGGGGCCGCCGGCTCCGCCCCCGCCGGGCCCCGCTGCAGGCCCCACCTCCTCAGGCCCCTCCCACCACGGCGCGCGCCGGCGGGGTCGCTCCCCGCCGGCCCGGCCGGCCAGGCGGCCAGAAGGCGGCCCTGGAAGGCAGGCGCACCCCAGACGCTCCCGGGGTGGCTGGCCCGGACCCAGACTCCGCCGCGGGCCCAGTTGCCGTCCTTTCGGCCCGCGAGCCCCTCGACCTGCACCTGGCCGCCCCCACCGGCGCCCAGCCCCGGCGCCGCCACCTGTGTGCCGGTGTGTCCCTCCACAGCTCCCTCCGACAAAAGCCCCCCCCCACCCCGCCCCTCTGGCGTGTCACCGCGGCCGGGTGCGGGAGCGGGATCGAGGGCAGGGGCCGCTTCCCCGGGCCTGCCGGCCACCAGGGGCGGGGTCCTGAGCTCGGCGGGGGGTGTGGGGGCAAGGGTGGCCTTGCCGGGGCTGAGGGGCCGTGGCGACTCAATGGTGGCTCCCGGTGGCTTCGGGCCAGCTGCTGTCGGGCAGGAGGGCCGGCCCGGGCTGCGGCCGGGCTGCGCCTAGGGCCGCGTGGGCGGGCAGGGCCGATGCCCAAGGGACCGCGGGCCCCGGGCCCTGAAGCCTCCGGGGCCACGTCCCTGTGAGCGACGTGCGGGATCTTGGGCGGGGCGCCAAGCGCCGAAGGGTTTGCTGGGTCACGGCCGCCCTGGGCTGGGAGGTGGTCGCCAAACCCTCCGCCGCCGCCCGATACCCGAGACCTCCGTTGCCCCTGCCTGGGCGGGCGAGGGGGCCCTGCCGGGGCGGGCCGGCCGCCAGGCTGGCGTTAAGGCGCCAGCGCCAGCGAAACTGGGCCTCAAGAGGCCGCCCGCGGCCCCCCGCCCCCGTCTACGGCCATACCACCCTGAACGCGCCCGATCTCGTCTGATCTCGGAAGCTAAGCAGGGTCGGGCCTGGTTAGTACTTGGATGGGAGACCGCCTGGGAATACCGGGTGCTGTAGGCTTTTTGCCTCCCGCTCCGCCCGCCTTCTCCTTTACTCGCCCGCGGCGGGGGGGCCGCCGGCTCCGCCCCCGCCGAGCCCCGCTGCAGGCAGTAGTCAAGGTGGGTTTACCTGCCCGAGCAGGAAGCTTGGGCGATGGCAGAAGTGGGAAGAAACTCTTGAGCACAGGTTCTTGGGATCCACGGAGCAGCGCATGCACATGCGATGGGTGCCTACACAGCTGGCTTGCTTGTCTGTGGGGAAAGGCGAGATGGGTCAGGGCCTGGGTTCCTGAGGGGCTGAGAATCAAAGCAGGGATAGAAGAAAGGGGACAGGCCCACATCCCCTGAACCCACGCCGGCGCCCACTCACCTTTGTGGAAAATACGATTGAAAAGTGCCCGCAAGAATCTCTTCAGATGCCTCCAGAGTTGAGGCAAGAAGGGGAGGGGGGAGGCCGGGAGCAGGGTGAGCCCTGAAATCCAACCCTTGTCCCGGTCACACCCCAGCAGCCCTCCCACCTCAGCCCCTTCAAGACCCCAGGGCTCCCCCAACCGCGCTGCACAGATCCTGCCCTGACCATAGTCACCATGTTGATCCCCACGTTGAGCAAGATGAAGCTGACCGGGATCAGAAGAATTGAGTATCCTTGCTCCTGGCATTTCCTGGGGATGGGGCCAGTGAACGGCTCGGCTCGGTAGTAGTTTCGCTCACCCATGGCCGTTGGTCCCAGGACTGCCTGGGCCCTCTGCCCTCCAGTTTTAACTGGGAGCCAGACTGGGTCATAATGGGGCAGGTGGTGAGGTCACAGTGAGGGAGGGGGATGAAAAGGAGGGCCCAGAGTGGCATTCCCTGGTAACCAGGGTCAGGTAAGCTGAGCCTGGACAGTCAAACAGGGCCCGGTGGCCGGCATACATCCCCTCGAGCGGTCATTCATTCGCTCACCGCCCGCTGACTCACTTGTTCAAATGACACATTGCGTCTCTTGGCCCCTCTTGAGACTAGGAAGACCTTGGCCTCAGAGGCCTGCTGAAGGCCTGGCTGGAGTCCAGAGCCTCAGCCTTCTTCATGCCCTTCACTGGGCCTGGAGCTGGACCTGCCCAGATGTGGAACCTCCCAGTTTGGAAGCAACTTCTTGTATGAGGCTCTCTGTGGACAGGGACAGCTGAGACACAGAGGAGGTGCCCAGAGACCAGGGGTTTGGAGTCTGCAGCTGCAGATGTACTTAGTGCATGGTATAGGACCAGGAGGGGCCTGCTGGCAGAACTGTGGCCACTAAACCAAAGGGACCCTCAGGCCAAGAAGGGGACACTGGCTTCTTATTGCAGGAAGCCAAGCGCAGGGACCCAGGCTGGCAGAAGGAGTGGTGCTTCCAAGCCACAGACCACCAATGTTTCCTGGACTCTGGCGCTCTTTATTCCTCTCTCCATGCCCTGCCGCCCCCTGCCCCTGCCCCCATTTGCTGCTGGTAAGTTCACTTTCCCAGTCTGGCTCCCGTGCAGAGAGGGCCTGGAGGCCGAGGTGGAAGGTAGCAGCGAGTTGGCCCGCGCTTGGCCCTCCTGCGGTTGCCGCTTCAGCACCAGACTGTCATACACCTGGTAGTTGGCATTGCCTCCCGGGTTCCGGCTGAGTGGCATGAAGGTGGGCGGGGGTGGAGGGTGCTCGGTAGCCTGGACGTCGGGCAGGAGGTGAGAGGGGCGGAGGAGCAGCGCTGAGCTGGGAGCCGGGGCCCGCTGGTCCAAGGCCTCGGCCAGTACCGTGAGGGAGGCGGAGGTGGCCACAGGGCGCCGCAAGGGCAGGATCTCAGCCCATTCGGCCGCCGGGTGCCGCACCTCGTGGGGATCGCGGGAGTAATCCAAGTGTCCCGTGGAGGGATGCAGGCTGCGGTTGGACTCGCTGTGAGCACAGCTGGGGAGGCTACGTCTCTGGGCCGGTGGGGTGTCGCGCTACCAGGCGTCGGGCCGGTAGACCCGAGGCAACAGAGCGGATGGAGGCTCAGAGCCCTCCAGACCCAGACTCCGCCATGGGCCCAGTTGCCGTCCTTTCGGCCCGCGAGCCCCTCGACCTGCACCTGGCCGCCCCCACCGGCGCCCAGCCCCGGCGCCGCCACCTGTGTGCCGGTATGTCCCTCCACAGCTCCCTCCGTCAAAAGCCCCCCCCCACCCCGCCCCTCTGGCGTGTCACCGCGGCCGGGTGCGGGAGCGGGATCGAGGGCAGGGGCCGCTTCCCCGGGCCTGCCGGCCACCAGGGGCGGGGTCCTGAGCTCGGCGGGGGGTGTGGGGGCAAGGGTGGCCTTGCCGGGGCTGAGGGGCCGTGGCGACTCAATGGTGGCTCCCGGTGGCTTCGGGCCAGCTGCTGTCGGGCAGGAGGGCCGGCCCGGGCTGCGGCCGGGCTGCGCCTAGGGCCGCGTGGGCGGGCAGGGCCGATGCCCAAGGGACCGCGGGCCCCGGGCCCTGAAGCCTCCGGGGCCACGTCCCTGTGAGCGACGTGCGGGATCTTGGGCGGGGCGCCAAGCGCCGAAGGGTTTGCTGGGTCACGGCCGCCCTGGGCTGGGAGGTGGTCGCCAAACCCTCCGCCGCCGCCCGATACCCGAGACCTCCGTTGCCCCTGCCTGGGCGGGCGAGGGGGCCCTGCCGGGGCGGGCCGGCCGCCAGGCTGGCGTTAAGGCGCCAGCGCCAGCGAAACTGGGCCTCAAGAGGCCGCCCGCGGCCCCCCGCCCCCGTCTACGGCCATACCACCCTGAACGCGCCCGATCTCGTCTGATCTCGGAAGCTAAGCAGGGTCGGGCCTGGTTAGTACTTGGATGGGAGACCGCCTGGGAATACCGGGTGCTGTAGGCTTTTTGCCTCCCGCTCCGCCCGCCTTCTCCTTTACTCGCCCGCGGCGGGGGGGCCGCCGGCTCCGCCCCCGCCGAGCCCCGCTGCAGGCAGTAGTCAAGGTGGGTTTACCTGCCCGAGCAGGAAGCTTGGGCGATGGCAGAAGTGGGAAGAAACTCTTGAGCACAGGTTCTTGGGATCCACGGAGCAGCGCATGCACATGCGATGGGTGCCTACACAGCTGGCTTGCTTGTCTGTGGGGAAAGGCGAGATGGGTCAGGGCCTGGGTTCCTGAGGGGCTGAGAATCAAAGCAGGGATAGAAGAAAGGGGACAGGCCCACATCCCCTGAACCCACGCCGGCGCCCACTCACCTTTGTGGAAAATACGATTGAAAAGTGCCCGCAAGAATCTCTTCAGATGCCTCCAGAGTTGAGGCAAGAAGGGGAGGGGGGAGGCCGGGAGCAGGGTGAGCCCTGAAATCCAACCCTTGTCCCGGTCACACCCCAGCAGCCCTCCCACCTCAGCCCCTTCAAGACCCCAGGGCTCCCCCAACCGCGCTGCACAGATCCTGCCCTGACCATAGTCACCATGTTGATCCCCACGTTGAGCAAGATGAAGCTGACCGGGATCAGAAGAATTGAGTATCCTTGCTCCTGGCATTTCCTGGGGATGGGGCCAGTGAACGGCTCGGCTCGGTAGTAGTTTCGCTCACCCATGGCCGTTGGTCCCAGGACTGCCTGGGCCCTCTGCCCTCCAGTTTTAACTGGGAGCCAGACTGGGTCATAATGGGGCAGGTGGTGAGGTCACAGTGAGGGAGGGGGATGAAAAGGAGGGCCCAGAGTGGCATTCCCTGGTAACCAGGGTCAGGTAAGCTGAGCCTGGACAGTCAAACAGGGCCCGGTGGCCGGCATACATCCCCTCGAGCGGTCATTCATTCGCTCACCGCCCGCTGACTCACTTGTTCAAATGACACATTGCGTCTCTTGGCCCCTCTTGAGACTAGGAAGACCTTGGCCTCAGAGGCCTGCTGAAGGCCTGGCTGGAGTCCAGAGCCTCAGCCTTCTTCATGCCCTTCACTGGGCCTGGAGCTGGACCTGCCCAGATGTGGAACCTCCCAGTTTGGAAGCAACTTCTTGTATGAGGCTCTCTGTGGACAGGGACAGCTGAGACACAGAGGAGGTGCCCAGAGACCAGGGGTTTGGAGTCTGCAGCTGCAGATGTACTTAGTGCATGGTATAGGACCAGGAGGGGCCTGCTGGCAGAACTGTGGCCACTAAACCAAAGGGACCCTCAGGCCAAGAAGGGGACACTGGCTTCTTATTGCAGGAAGCCAAGCGCAGGGACCCAGGCTGGCAGAAGGAGTGGTGCTTCCAAGCCACAGACCACCAATGTTTCCTGGACTCTGGCGCTCTTTATTCCTCTCTCCATGCCCTGCCGCCCCCTGCCCCTGCCCCCACTTGCTGCTGGTAAGTTCACTTTCCCAGTCTGGCTCCCGTGCAGAGAGGGCCTGGAGGCCGAGGTGGAAGGTAGCAGCGAGTTGGCCCGCGCTTGGCCCTCCTGCGGTTGCCGCTTCAGCACCAGACTGTCATACACCTGGTAGTTGGCATTGCCTCCCGGGTTCCGGCTGAGTGGCATGAAGGTGGGCGGGGGTGGAGGGTGCTCGGTAGCCTGGACGTCGGGCAGGAGGTGAGAGGGGCGGAGGAGCAGCGCTGAGCTGGGAGCCGGGGCCCGCTGGTCCAAGGCCTCGGCCAGTACCGTGAGGGAGGCGGAGGTGGCCACAGGGCGCCGCAAGGGCAGGATCTCAGCCCATTCGGCCGCCGGGTGCCGCACCTCGTGGGGATCGCGGGAGTAATCCAAGTGTCCCGTGGAGGGATGCAGGCTGCGGTTGGACTCGCTGTGAGCACAGCTGGGGAGGCTACGTCTGTGGGCCGGTGGGGTGTCGCGCTACCAGGCGTCGGGCCGGTAGACCCGAGGCAACAGAGCGGATGGAGGCTCAGAGCCCTCCAGACCCAGACTCCGCCATGGGCCCAGTTGCCGTCCTTTCGGCCCGCGAGCCCCTCGACCTGCACCTGGCCGCCCCCACCGGCGCCCAGCCCCGGCGCCGCCACCTGTGTGCCGGTATGTCCCTCCACAGCTCCCTCCGTCAAAAGCCCCCCCCCACCCCGCCCCTCTGGCGTGTCACCGCGGCCGGGTGCGGGAGCGGGATCGAGGGCAGGGGCCGCTTCCCCGGGCCTGCCGGCCACCAGGGGCGGGGTCCTGAGCTCGGCGGGGGGTGTGGGGGCAAGGGTGGCCTTGCCGGGGCTGAGGGGCCGTGGCGACTCAATGGTGGCTCCCGGTGGCTTCGGGCCAGCTGCTGTCGGGCAGGAGGGCCGGCCCGGGCTGCGGCCGGGCTGCGCCTAGGGCCGCGTGGGCGGGCAGGGCCGATGCCCAAGGGACCGCGGGCCCCGGGCCCTGAAGCCTCCGGGGCCACGTCCCTGTGAGCGACGTGCGGGATCTTGGGCGGGGCGCCAAGCGCCGAAGGGTTTGCTGGGTCACGGCCGCCCTGGGCTGGGAGGTGGTCGCCAAACCCTCCGCCGCCGCCCGATACCCGAGACCTCCGTTGCCCCTGCCTGGGCGGGCGAGGGGGCCCTGCCGGGGCGGGCCGGCCGCCAGGCTGGCGTTAAGGCGCCAGCGCCAGCGAAACTGGGCCTCAAGAGGCCGCCCGCGGCCCCCCGCCCCCGTCTACGGCCATACCACCCTGAACGCGCCCGATCTCGTCTGATCTCGGAAGCTAAGCAGGGTCGGGCCTGGTTAGTACTTGGATGGGAGACCGCCTGGGAATACCGGGTGCTGTAGGCTTTTTGCCTCCCGCTCCGCCCGCCTTCTCCTTTACTCGCCCGCGGCGGGGGGGCCGCCGGCTCCGCCCCCGCCGAGCCCCGCTGCAGGCAGTAGTCAAGGTGGGTTTACCTGCCCGAGCAGGAAGCTTGGGCGATGGCAGAAGTGGGAAGAAACTCTTGAGCACAGGTTCTTGGGATCCACGGAGCAGCGCATGCACATGCGATGGGTGCCTACACAGCTGGCTTGCTTGTCTGTGGGGAAAGGCGAGATGGGTCAGGGCCTGGGTTCCTGAGGGGCTGAGAATCAAGGCAGGGATAGAAGAAAGGGGACAGGCCCACATCCCCTGAACCCACGCCGGCGCCCACTCACCTTTGTGGAAAATACGATTGAAAAGTGCCCGCAAGAATCTCTTCAGATGCCTCCAGAGTTGAGGGAAGAAGGGGAGGGGGGAGGCCGGGAGCAGGGTGAGCCCTGAAATCCAACCCTTATCCCGGTCACACCCCAGCAGCCCTCCCACCTCAGCCCCTTCAAGACCCCAGGGCTCCCCCAACCGCGCTGCACAGATCCTGCCCTGACCATAGTCACCATGTTGATCCCCACGTTGAGCAAGATGAAGCTGACCGGGATCAGAAGAATTGAGTATCCTTGCTCCTGGCATTTCCTGGGGATGGGGCCAGTGAACGGCTCGGCTCGGTAGTAGTTTCGCTCACCCATGGCTGTTGGTCCCAGGACTGCCTGGGCCCTCTGCCCTCCAGTTTTAACTGGGAGCCAGACTGGGTCATAATGGGGCAGGTGGTGAGGTCACAGTGAGGGAGGGGGATGAAAAGGAGGGCCCAGAGTGGCATTCCCTGGTAACCAAGGTCAGGTAAGCTGAGCCTGGACAGTCAAACAGGGCCCGGTGGCCGGCATACATCCCCTCGAGTGGTCATTCATTCGCTCACCGCCCGCTGACTCACTTGTTCAAATGACACATTGCGTCTCTTGGCCCCTCTTGAGACTAGGAAGACCTTGGCCTCAGAGGCCTGCTGAAGGCCTGGCTGGAGTCCAGAGCCTCAGCCTTCTTCATGCCCTTCACTGGGCCTGGAGCTGGACCTGCCCAGATGTGGAACCTCCCAGTTTGGAAGCAACTTCTTGTATGAGGCTCTCTGTGGACAGGGACAGCTGAGACACAGAGGAGGTGCCCAGAGACCAGGGGTTTGGAGTCTGCAGCTGCAGATGTACTTAGTGCATGGTATAGGACCAGGAGGGGCCTGCTGGCAGAACTGTGGCCACTAAACCAAAGGGACCCTCAGGCCAAGAAGGGGACACTGGCTTCTTATTGCAGGAAGCCAAGCGCAGGGACCCAGGCTGGCAGAAGGAGTGGCGCTTCCAAGCCACAGACCACCAATGTTTCCTGGACTCTGGCGCTCTTTATTCCTCTCTCCATGCCCTGCCGCCCCCTGCCCCTGCCCCCACTTGCTGCTGGTAAGTTCATTTTCCCAGTCTGGCTCCCGTGCAGAGAGGGCCTGGAGGCCGAGGTGGAAGGTAGCAGCGAGTTGGCCCGCGCTTGGCCCTCCTGCGGTTGCCGCTTCAGCACCAGACTGTCATACACCTGGTAGTTGGCATTGCCTCCCGGGTTCCGGCTGAGTGGCATGAAGGTGGGCGGGGGTGGAGGGTGCTCGGTAGCCTGGACGTCGGGCAGGAGGTGAGAGGGGCGGAGGAGCAGCGCTGAGCTGGGAGCCGGGGCCCGCTGGTCCGAGGCCTCGGCCAGTACCGTGAGGGAGGCGGAGGTGGCCACAGGGCGCCGCAAGGGCAGGATCTCAGCCCATTCGGCCGCCGGGTGCCGCACCTCGTGGGGATCGCGGGAGTAATCCAAGTGTCCCGTGGAGGGATGCAGGCTGCGGTTGGACTCGCTGTGAGCACAGCTGGGGAGGCTACGTCTCTGGGCCGGTGGGGTGTCGCGCTACCAGGCGTCGGGCCGGTAGACCCGAGGCACCAGAGCGGATGGAGGCTCAGAGCCCTCCAGACCCAGACTCCGCCATGGGCCCAGTTGCCGTCCTTTCGGCCCGCGAGCCCCTCGACCTGCACCTGGCCGCCCCCACCGGCGCCCAGCCCCGGCGCCGCCACCTGTGTGCCGGTGTGTCCCTCCACAGCTCCCTCCGACAAAAGCCCCCCCCCACCCCGCCCCTCTGGCGTGTCACCGCGGCCGGGTGCGGGAGCGGGATCGAGGGCAGGGGCCGCTTCCCCGGGCCTGCCGGCCACCAGGGGCGGGGTCCTGAGCTCGGCGGGGTGTGTGGGGGCAAGGGTGGCCTTGCCGGGGCTGAGGGGCCGTGGCGACTCAATGGTGGCTCCTGGTGGCTTCGGGCCAGCTGCTGTCGGGCAGGAGGGCCGGCCGGGGCTGCGGCCGGGCTGTGCCTAGGGCCGCGTGGGCGGGCAGGGCCGATGCCCAAGGGACCGCGGGCCCCGGGCCCTGAAGCCTCCGGGGCCACGTCCCTGTGAGCGACGTGCGGGATCTTGGGCGGGGCGCCAAGCGCCGAAGGGTTTGCTGGGTCACGGCCGCCCTGGGCTGGGAGGTGGTCGCCAAACCCTCCGCCGCCGCCCGATACCCGAGACCTCCGTTGCCCCTGCCTGGGCGGGCGAGGGGGCCCTGCCGGGGCGGGCCGGCCGCCAGGCTGGCGTTAAGGCGCCAGCGCCAGCGAAACTGGGCCTCAAGAGGCCGCCCGCGGCCCCCCGCCCCCGTCTACGGCCATACCACCCTGAACGCGCCCGATCTCGTCTGATCTCGGAAGCTAAGCAGGGTCGGGCCTGGTTAGTACTTGGATGGGAGACCGCCTGGGAATACCGGGTGCTGTAGGCTTTTTGCCTCCCGCTCCGCCCGCCTTCTCCTTTACTCGCCCGCGGCGGGGGGGCCGCCGGCTCCGCCCCCGCCGAGCCCCGCTGCAGGCAGTAGTCAAGGTGGGTTTACCTGCCCGAGCAGGAAGCTTGGGCGATGGCAGAAGTGGGAAGAAACTCTTGAGCACAGGTTCTTGGGATCCACGGAGCAGCGCATGCACATGCGATGGGTGCCTACACAGCTGGCTTGCTTGTCTGTGGGGAAAGGCGAGATGGGTCAGGGCCTGGGTTCCTGAGGGGCTGAGAATCAAGGCAGGGATAGAAGAAAGGGGACAGGCCCACATCCCCTGAACCCACGCCGGCGCCCACTCACCTTTGTGGAAAATACGATTGAAAAGTGCCCGCAAGAATCTCTTCAGATGCCTCCAGAGTTGAGGGAAGAAGGGGAGGGGGGAGGCCGGGAGCAGGGTGAGCCCTGAAATCCAACCCTTGTCCCGGTCACACCCCAGCAGCCCTCCCACCTCAGCCCCTTCAAGACCCCAGGGCTCCCCCAACCGCGCTGCACAGATCCTGCCCTGACCATAGTCACCATGTTGATCCCCACGTTGAGCAAGATGAAGCTGACCGGGATCAGAAGAATTGAGTATCCTTGCTCCTGGCATTTCCTGGGGATGGGGCCAGTGAACGGCTCGGCTCGGTAGTAGTTTCGCTCACCCATGGCCGTTGGTCCCAGGACTGCCTGGGCCCTCTGCCCTCCAGTTTTAACTGGGAGCCAGACTGGGTCATAATGGGGCAGGTGGTGAGGTCACAGTGAGGGAGGGGGATGAAAAGGAGGGCCCAGAGTGGCATTCCCTGGTAACCAGGGTCAGGTAAGCTGAGCCTGGACAGTCAAACAGGGCCCGGTGGCCGGCATACATCCCCTCGAGCGGTCATTCATTCGCTCACCGCCCGCTGACTCACTTGTTCAAATGACACATTGCGTCTCTTGGCCCCTCTTGAGACTAGGAAGACCTTGGCCTCAGAGGCCTGCTGAAGGCCTGGCTGGAGTCCAGAGCCTCAGCCTTCTTCATGCCCTTCACTGGGCCTGGAGCTGGACCTGCCCAGATGTGGAACCTCCCAGTTTGGAAGCAACTTCTTGTATGAGGCTCTCTGTGGACAGGGACAGCTGAGACACAGAGGAGGTGCCCAGAGACCAGGGGTTTGGAGTCTGCAGCTGCAGATGTACTTAGTGCATGGTATAGGACCAGGAGGGGCCTGCTGGCAGAACTGTGGCCACTAAACCAAAGGGACCCTCAGGCCAAGAAGGGGACACTGGCTTCTTATTGCAGGAAGCCAAGCGCAGGGACCCAGGCTGGCAGAAGGAGTGGCGCTTCCAAGCCACAGACCACCAATGTTTCCTGGACTCTGGCGCTCTTTATTCCTCTCTCCATGCCCTGCCGCCCCCTGCCCCTGCCCCCATTTGCTGCTGGTAAGTTCACTTTCCCAGTCTGGCTCCCGTGCAGAGAGGGCCTGGAGGCCGAGGTGGAAGGTAGCAGCGAGTTGGCCCGCGCTTGGCCCTCCTGCGGTTGCCGCTTCAGCACCAGACTGTCATACACCTGGTAGTTGGCATTGCCTCCCGGGTTCCGGCTGAGTGGCATGAAGGTGGGCGGGGGTGGAGGGTGCTCGGTAGCCTGGACGTCGGACAGGAGGTGAGAGGGGCGGAGGAGCAGCGCTGAGCTGGGAGCCGGGGCCCGCTGGTCCGAGGCCTCGGCCAGTACCGTGAGGGAGGCGGAGGTGGCCACAGGGCGCCGCAATGGCAGGATCTCAGCCCATTCGGCCGCCGGGTGCTGCACCTCGTGGGGATCGCGGGAGTAATCCAAGTGTCCCGTGGAGGGATGCAGGCTGCGGTTGGACTCGCTGTGAGCACAGCTGGGGAGGCTACGTCTGTGGGCCGGTGGGGTGTCGCGCTACCAGGCGTCGGGCCGGTAGACCCGAGGCACCAGAGCGGATGGAGGCTCAGAGCCCTCCAGACCCAGACTCCGTCATGGGCCCAGTTGCCGTCCTTTCGGCCCGCGAGCCCCTCGACCTGCACCTGGCCGCCCCCACCGGCGCCCAGCCCCGGCGCCGCCACCTGTGTGCCGGTGTGTCCCTCCACAGCTCCCTCCGACAAAAGCCCCCCCCCACCCCGCCCCTCTGGCGTGTCACCGCGGCCGGGTGCGGGAGCGGGATCGAGGGCAGGGGCCGCTTCCCCGGGCCTGCCGGCCACCAGGGGCGGGGTCCTGAGCTCGGCGGGGGGTGTGGGGGCAAGGGTGGCCTTGCCGGGGCTGAGGGGCCGTGGCGACTCAATGGTGGCTCCCGGTGGCTTCGGGCCAGCTGCTGTCGGGCAGGAGGGCCGGCCCGGGCTGCGGCCGGGCTGCGCCTAGGGCCGCGTGGGCGGGCAGGGCCGATGCCCAAGGGACCGCGGGCCCCGGGCCCTGAAGCCTCCGGGGCCACGTCCCTGTGAGCGACGTGCGGGATCTTGGGCGGGGCGCCAAGCGCCGAAGGGTTTGCTGGGTCACGGCCGCCCTGGGCTGGGAGGTGGTCGCCAAACCCTCCGCCGCCGCCCGATACCCGAGACCTCCGTTGCCCCTGCCTGGGCGGGCGAGGGGGCCCTGCCGGGGCGGGCCGGCCGCCAGGCTGGCGTTAAGGCGCCAGCGCCAGCGAAACTGGGCCTCAAGAGGCCGCCCGCGGCCCCCCGCCCCCGTCTACGGCCATACCACCCTGAACGCGCCCGATCTCGTCTGATCTCGGAAGCTAAGCAGGGTCGGGCCTGGTTAGTACTTGGATGGGAGACCGCCTGGGAATACCGGGTGCTGTAGGCTTTTTGCCTCCCGCTCCGCCCGCCTTCTCCTTTACTCGCCCGCGGCGGGGGGGCCGCCGGCTCCGCCCCCGCCGAGCCCCGCTGCAGGCAGTAGTCAAGGTGGGTTTACCTGCCCGAGCAGGAAGCTTGGGCGATGGCAGAAGTGGGAAGAAACTCTTGAGCACAGGTTCTTGGGATCCACGGAGCAGCGCATGCACATGCGATGGGTGCCTACACAGCTGGCTTGCTTGTCTGTGGGGAAAGGCGAGATGGGTCAGGGCCTGGGTTCCTGAGGGGCTGAGAATCAAGGCAGGGATAGAAGAAAGGGGACAGGCCCACATCCCCTGAACCCACGCCGGCGCCCACTCACCTTTGTGGAAAATACGATTGAAAAGTGCCCGCAAGAATCTCTTCAGATGCCTCCAGAGTTGAGGCAAGAAGGGGAGGGGGGAGGCCGGGAGCAGGGTGAGCCCTGAAATCCAACCCTTGTCCCGGTCACACCCCAGCAGCCCTCCCACCTCAGCCCCTTCAAGACCCCAGGGCTCCCCCAACCGCGCTGCACAGATCCTGCCCTGACCATAGTCACCATGTTGATCCCCACGTTGAGCAAGATGAAGCTGACCGGGATCAGAAGAATTGAGTATCCTTGCTCCTGGCATTTCCTGGGGATGGGGCCAGTGAACGGCTCGGCTCGGTAGTAGTTTCGCTCACCCATGGCCGTTGGTCCCAGGACTGCCTGGGCCCTCTGCCCTCCAGTTTTAACTGGGAGCCAGACTGGGTCATAATGGGGCAGGTGGTGAGGTCACAGTGAGGGAGGGGGATGAAAAGGAGGGCCCAGAGTGGCATTCCCTGGTAACCAGGGTCAGGTAAGCTGAGCCTGGACAGTCAAACAGGGCCCGGTGGCCGGCATACATCCCCTCGAGCGGTCATTCATTCGCTCACCGCCCGCTGACTCACTTGTTCAAATGACACATTGCGTCTCTTGGCCCCTCTTGAGACTAGGAAGACCTTGGCCTCAGAGGCCTGCTGAAGGCCTGGCTGGAGTCCAGAGCCTCAGCCTTCTTCATGCCCTTCACTGGGCCTGGAGCTGGACCTGCCCAGATGTGGAACCTCCCAGTTTGGAAGCAACTTCTTGTATGAGGCTCTCTGTGGACAGGGACAGCTGAGACACAGAGGAGGTGCCCAGAGACCAGGGGTTTGGAGTCTGCAGCTGCAGATGTACTTAGTGCATGGTATAGGACCAGGAGGGGCCTGCTGGCAGAACTGTGGCCACTAAACCAAAGGGACCCTCAGGCCAAGAAGGGGACACTGGCTTCTTATTGCAGGAAGCCAAGCGCAGGGACCCAGGCTGGCAGAAGGAGTGGTGCTTCCAAGCCACAGACCACCAATGTTTCCTGGACTCTGGCGCTCTTTATTCCTCTCTCCATGCCCTGCCGCCCCCTGCCCCTGCCCCCATTTGCTGCTGGTAAGTTCACTTTCCCAGTCTGGCTCCCGTGCAGAGAGGGCCTGGAGGCCGAGGTGGAAGGTAGCAGCGAGTTGGCCCGCGCTTGGCCCTCCTGCGGTTGCCGCTTCAGCACCAGACTGTCATACACCTGGTAGTTGGCATTGCCTCCCGGGTTCCGGCTGAGTGGCATGAAGGTGGGCGGGGGTGGAGGGTGCTCGGTAGCCTGGACGTCGGGCAGGAGGTGAGAGGGGCGGAGGAGCAGCGCTGAGCTGGGAGCCGGGGCCCGCTGGTCCAAGGCCTCGGCCAGTACCGTGAGGGAGGCGGAGGTGGCCACAGGGCGCCGCAAGGGCAGGATCTCAGCCCATTCGGCCGCCGGGTGCCGCACCTCGTGGGGATCGCGGGAGTAATCCAAGTGTCCCGTGGAGGGATGCAGGCTGCGGTTGGACTCGCTGTGAGCACAGCTGGGGAGGCTACGTCTGTGGGCCGGTGGGGTGTCGCGCTACCAGGCGTCGGGCCGGTAGACCCGAGGCAACAGAGCGGATGGAGGCTCAGAGCCCTCCAGACCCAGACTCCGCCATGGGCCCAGTTGCCGTCCTTTCGGCCCGCGAGCCCCTCGACCTGCACCTGGCCGCCCCCACCGGCGCCCAGCCCCGGCGCCGCCACCTGTGTGCCGGTATGTCCCTCCACAGCTCCCTCCGTCAAAAGCCCCCCCCCACCCCGCCCCTCTGGCGTGTCACCGCGGCCGGGTGCGGGAGCGGGATCGAGGGCAGGGGCCGCTTCCCCGGGCCTGCCGGCCACCAGGGGCGGGGTCCTGAGCTCGGCGGGGGGTGTGGGGGCAAGGGTGGCCTTGCCGGGGCTGAGGGGCCGTGGCGACTCAATGGTGGCTCCCGGTGGCTTCGGGCCAGCTGCTGTCGGGCAGGAGGGCCGGCCCGGGCTGCGGCCGGGCTGCGCCTAGGGCCGCGTGGGCGGGCAGGGCCGATGCCCAAGGGACCGCGGGCCCCGGGCCCTGAAGCCTCCGGGGCCACGTCCCTGTGAGCGACGTGCGGGATCTTGGGCGGGGCGCCAAGCGCCGAAGGGTTTGCTGGGTCACGGCCGCCCTGGGCTGGGAGGTGGTCGCCAAACCCTCCGCCGCCGCCCGATACCCGAGACCTCCGTTGCCCCTGCCTGGGCGGGCGAGGGGGCCCTGCCGGGGCGGGCCGGCCGCCAGGCTGGCGTTAAGGCGCCAGCGCCAGCGAAACTGGGCCTCAAGAGGCCGCCCGCGGCCCCCCGCCCCCGTCTACGGCCATACCACCCTGAACGCGCCCGATCTCGTCTGATCTCGGAAGCTAAGCAGGGTCGGGCCTGGTTAGTACTTGGATGGGAGACCGCCTGGGAATACCGGGTGCTGTAGGCTTTTTGCCTCCCGCTCCGCCCGCCTTCTCCTTTACTCGCCCGCGGCGGGGGCCGCCGGCTCCGCCCCCGCCGGGCCCCGCTGCAGGCCCCACCTCCTCAGGCCCCTCCCACCACGGCGCGCGCCGGCGGGGTCGCTCCCCGCCGGCCCGGCCGGCCAGGCGGCCAGAAGGCGGCCCTGGAAGGCAGCCGCACCCCAGACGCTCCCGGGGTGGCTGGCCCGGACCCAGACTCCGCCGCGGGCCCAGTTGCCGTCCTTTCGGCCCGCGAGCCCCTCGACCTGCACCTGGCCGCCCCCACCGGCGCCCAACCCCGGCGCCGCCACCTGTGTGCCGGTGTGTCCCTCCACAGCTCCCTCCGACAAAAGCCCCCCCCCACCCCGCCCCTCTGGTGTGTCACCGCGGCCGGGTGCGGGAGCGGGATCGAGGGCAGGGGCCGCTTCCCCGGGCCTGCCGGCCACCAGGGGCGGGGTCCTGAGCTCGGCGGGGGGTGTGGGGGCAAGGGTGGCCTTGCCGGGGCTGAGGGGCCGTGGCGACTCAATGGTGGCTCCCGGTGGCTTCGGGCCAGCTGCTGTCGGGCAGGAGGGCCGGCCCGGGCTGCGGCCGGGCTGCGCCTAGGGCCGCGTGGGCGGGCAGGGCCGATGCCCAAGGGACCGCGGGCCCCGGGCCCTGAAGCCTCCGGGGCCACGTCCCTGTGAGCGACGTGCGGGATCTTGGGCGGGGCGCCAAGCGCCGAAGGGTTTGCTGGGTCACGGCCGCCCTGGGCTGGGAGGTGGTCGCCAAACCCTCCGCCGCCGCCCGATACCCGAGACCTCCGTTGCCCCTGCCTGGGCGGGCGAGGGGGCCCTGCCGGGGCGGGCCGGCCGCCAGGCTGGCGTTAAGGCGCCAGCGCCAGCGAAACTGGGCCTCAAGAGGCCGCCCGCGGCCCCCCGCCCCCGTCTACGGCCATACCACCCTGAACGCGCCCGATCTCGTCTGATCTCGGAAGCTAAGCAGGGTCGGGCCTGGTTAGTACTTGGATGGGAGACCGCCTGGGAATACCGGGTGCTGTAGGCTTTTTGCCTCCCGCTCCGCCCGCCTTCTCCTTTACTCGCCCGCGGCGGGGGCCGCCGGCTCCGCCCCCGCCGGGCCCCGCTGCAGGCCCCACCTCCTCAGGCCCCTCCCACCACGGCGCGCGCCGGCGGGGTCGCTCCCCGCCGGCCCGGCCGGCCAGGCGGCCAGAAGGCGGCCCTGGAAGGCAGGCGCACCCCAGACGCTCCCGGGGTGGCTGGCCCGGACCCAGACTCCGCCGCGGGCCCAGTTGCCGTCCTTTCGGCCCGCGAGCCCCTCGACCTGCACCTGGCCGCCCCCACCGGCGCCCAACCCCGGCGCCGCCACCTGTGTGCCGGTGTGTCCCTCCACAGCTCCCTCCGACAAAAGCCCCCCCCCACCCCGCCCCTCTGGCGTGTCACCGCGGCCGGGTGCGGGAGCGGGATCGAGGGCAGGGGCCGCTTCCCCGGGCCTGCCGGCCACCAGGGGCGGGGTCCTGAGCTCGGCGGGGGGTGTGGGGGCAAGGGTGGCCTTGCCGGGGCTGAGGGGCCGTGGCGACTCAATGGTGGCTCCCGGTGGCTTCGGGCCAGCTGCTGTCGGGCAGGAGGGCCGGCCCGGGCTGCGGCCGGGCTGCGCCTAGGGCCGCGTGGGCGGGCAGGGCCGATGCCCAAGGGACCGCGGGCCCCGGGCCCTGAAGCCTCCGGGGCCACGTCCCTGTGAGCGACGTGCGGGATCTTGGGCGGGGCGCCAAGCGCCGAAGGGTTTGCTGGGTCACGGCCGCCCTGGGCTGGGAGGTGGTCGCCAAACCCTCCGCCGCCGCCCGATACCCGAGACCTCCGTTGCCCCTGCCTGGGCGGGCGAGGGGGCCCTGCCGGGGCGGGCCGGCCGCCAGGCTGGCGTTAAGGCGCCAGCGCCAGCGAAACTGGGCCTCAAGAGGCCGCCCGCGGCCCCCCGCCCCCGTCTACGGCCATACCACCCTGAACGCGCCCGATCTCGTCTGATCTCGGAAGCTAAGCAGGGTCGGGCCTGGTTAGTACTTGGATGGGAGACCGCCTGGGAATACCGGGTGCTGTAGGCTTTTTGCCTCCCGCTCCGCCCGCCTTCTCCTTTACTCGCCCGCGGCGGGGGCCGCCGGCTCCGCCCCCGCCGGGCCCCGCTGCAGGCCCCACCTCCTCAGGCCCCTCCCACCACGGCGCGCGCCGGCGGGGTCGCTCCCCGCCGGCCCGGCCGGCCAGGCGGCCAGAAGGCGGCCCTGGAAGGCAGGCGCACCCCAGACGCTCCCGGGGTGGCTGGCCCGGACCCAGACTCCGCCGCGGGCCCAGTTGCCGTCCTTTCGGCCCGCGAGCCCCTCGACCTGCACCTGGCCGCCCCCACCGGCGCCCAGCCCCGGCGCCGCCACCTGTGTGCCGGTGTGTCCCTCCACAGCTCCCTCCGACAAAAGCCCCCCCCCACCCCGCCCCTCTGGCGTGTCACCGCGGCCGGGTGCGGGAGCGGGATCGAGGGCAGGGGCCGCTTCCCCGGGCCTGCCGGCCACCAGGGGCGGGGTCCTGAGCTCGGCGGGGGGTGTGGGGGCAAGGGTGGCCTTGCCGGGGCTGAGGGGCCGTGGCGACTCAATGGTGGCTCCCGGTGGCTTCGGGCCAGCTGCTGTCGGGCAGGAGGGCCGGCCCGGGCTGCGGCCGGGCTGCGCCTAGGGCCGCGTGGGCGGGCAGGGCCGATGCCCAAGGGACCGCGGGCCCCGGGCCCTGAAGCCTCCGGGGCCACGTCCCTGTGAGCGACGTGCGGGATCTTGGGCGGGGCGCCAAGCGCCGAAGGGTTTGCTGGGTCACGGCCGCCCTGGGCTGGGAGGTGGTCGCCAAACCCTCCGCCGCCGCCCGATACCCGAGACCTCCGTTGCCCCTGCCTGGGCGGGCGAGGGGGCCCTGCCGGGGCGGGCCGGCCGCCAGGCTGGCGTTAAGGCGCCAGCGCCAGCGAAACTGGGCCTCAAGAGGCCGCCCGCGGCCCCCCGCCCCCGTCTACGGCCATACCACCCTGAACGCGCCCGATCTCGTCTGATCTCGGAAGCTAAGCAGGGTCGGGCCTGGTTAGTACTTGGATGGGAGACCGCCTGGGAATACCGGGTGCTGTAGGCTTTTTGCCTCCCGCTCCGCCCGCCTTCTCCTTTACTCGCCCGCGGCGGGGGCCGCCGGCTCCGCCCCCGCCGGGCCCCGCTGCAGGCCCCACCTCCTCAGGCCCCTCCCACCACGGCGCGCGCCGGCGGGGTCGCTCCCCGCCGGCCCGGCCGGCCAGGCGGCCAGAAGGCGGCCCTGGAAGGCAGGCGCACCCCAGACGCTCCCGGGGTGGCTGGCCCGGACCCAGACTCCGCCGCGGGCCCAGTTGCCGTCCTTTCGGCCCGCGAGCCCCTCGACCTGCACCTGGCCGCCCCCACCGGCGCCCAGCCCCGGCGCCGCCACCTGTGTGCCGGTGTGTCCCTCCACAGCTCCCTCCGACAAAAGCCCCCCCCCACCCCGCCCCTCTGGCGTGTCACCGCGGCCGGGTGCGGGAGCGGGATCGAGGGCAGGGGCCGCTTCCCCGGGCCTGCCGGCCACCAGGGGCGGGGTCCTGAGCTCGGCGGGGGGTGTGGGGGCAAGGGTGGCCTTGCCGGGGCTGAGGGGCCGTGGCGACTCAATGGTGGCTCCCGGTGGCTTCGGGCCAGCTGCTGTCGGGCAGGAGGGCCGGCCCGGGCTGCGGCCGGGCTGCGCCTAGGGCCGCGTGGGCGGGCAGGGCCGATGCCCAAGGGACCGCGGGCCCCGGGCCCTGAAGCCTCCGGGGCCACGTCCCTGTGAGCGACGTGCGGGATCTTGGGCGGGGCGCCAAGCGCCGAAGGGTTTGCTGGGTCACGGCCGCCCTGGGCTGGGAGGTGGTCGCCAAACCCTCCGCCGCCGCCCGATACCCGAGACCTCCGTTGCCCCTGCCTGGGCGGGCGAGGGGGCCCTGCCGGGGCGGGCCGGCCGCCAGGCTGGCGTTAAGGCGCCAGCGCCAGCGAAACTGGGCCTCAAGAGGCCGCCCGCGGCCCCCCGCCCCCGTCTACGGCCATACCACCCTGAACGCGCCCGATCTCGTCTGATCTCGGAAGCTAAGCAGGGTCGGGCCTGGTTAGTACTTGGATGGGAGACCGCCTGGGAATACCGGGTGCTGTAGGCTTTTTGCCTCCCGCTCCGCCCGCCTTCTCCTTTACTCGCCCGCGGCGGGGGCCGCCGGCTCCGCCCCCGCCGGGCCCCGCTGCAGGCCCCACCTCCTCAGGCCCCTCCCACCACGGCGCGCGCCGGCGGGGTCGCTCCCCGCCGGCCCGGCCGGCCAGGCGGCCAGAAGGCGGCCCTGGAAGGCAGGCGCACCCCAGACGCTCCCGGGGTGGCTGGCCCGGACCCAGACTCCGCCGCGGGCCCAGTTGCCGTCCTTTCGGCCCGCGAGCCCCTCGACCTGCACCTGGCCGCCCCCACCGGCGCCCAGCCCCGGCGCCGCCACCTGTGTGCCGGTGTGTCCCTCCACAGCTCCCTCCGACAAAAGCCCCCCCCCACCCCGCCCCTCTGGCGTGTCACCGCGGCCGGGTGCGGGAGCGGGATCGAGGGCAGGGGCCGCTTCCCCGGGCCTGCCGGCCACCAGGGGCGGGGTCCTGAGCTCGGCGGGGGGTGTGGGGGCAAGGGTGGCCTTGCCGGGGCTGAGGGGCCGTGGCGACTCAATGGTGGCTCCCGGTGGCTTCGGGCCAGCTGCTGTCGGGCAGGAGGGCCGGCCCGGGCTGCGGCCGGGCTGCGCCTAGGGCCGCGTGGGCGGGCAGGGCCGATGCCCAAGGGACCGCGGGCCCCGGGCCCTGAAGCCTCCGGGGCCACGTCCCTGTGAGCGACGTGCGGGATCTTGGGCGGGGCGCCAAGCGCCGAAGGGTTTGCTGGGTCACGGCCGCCCTGGGCTGGGAGGTGGTCGCCAAACCCTCCGCCGCCGCCCGATACCCGAGACCTCCGTTGCCCCTGCCTGGGCGGGCGAGGGGGCCCTGCCGGGGCGGGCCGGCCGCCAGGCTGGCGTTAAGGCGCCAGCGCCAGCGAAACTGGGCCTCAAGAGGCCGCCCGCGGCCCCCCGCCCCCGTCTACGGCCATACCACCCTGAACGCGCCCGATCTCGTCTGATCTCGGAAGCTAAGCAGGGTCGGGCCTGGTTAGTACTTGGATGGGAGACCGCCTGGGAATACCGGGTGCTGTAGGCTTTTTGCCTCCCGCTCCGCCCGCCTTCTCCTTTACTCGCCCGCGGCGGGGGCCGCCGGCTCCGCCCCCGCCGGGCCCCGCTGCAGGCCCCACCTCCTCAGGCCCCTCCCACCACGGCGCGCGCCGGCGGGGTCGCTCCCCGCCGGCCCGGCCGGCCAGGCGGCCAGAAGGCGGCCCTGGAAGGCAGGCGCACCCCAGACGCTCCCGGGGTGGCTGGCCCGGACCCAGACTCCGCCGCGGGCCCAGTTGCCGTCCTTTCGGCCCGCGAGCCCCTCGACCTGCACCTGGCCGCCCCCACCGGCGCCCAGCCCCGGCGCCGCCACCTGTGTGCCGGTGTGTCCCTCCACAGCTCCCTCCGACAAAAGCCCCCCCCCACCCCGCCCCTCTGGCGTGTCACCGCGGCCGGGTGCGGGAGCGGGATCGAGGGCAGGGGCCGCTTCCCCGGGCCTGCCGGCCACCAGGGGCGGGGTCCTGAGCTCGGCGGGGGGTGTGGGGGCAAGGGTGGCCTTGCCGGGGCTGAGGGGCCGTGGCGACTCATTGGTGGCTCCCGGTGGCTTCGGGCCAGCTGCTGTCGGGCAGGAGGGCCGGCCCGGGCTGCGGCCGGGCTGCGCCTAGGGCCGCGTGGGCGGGCAGGGCCGATGCCCAAGGGACCGCGGGCCCCGGGCCCTGAAGCCTCCGGGGCCACGTCCCTGTGAGCGACGTGCGGGATCTTGGGCGGGGCGCCAAGCGCCGAAGGGTTTGCTGGGTCACGGCCGCCCTGGGCTGGGAGGTGGTCGCCAAACCCTCCGCCGCCGCCCGATACCCGAGACCTCCGTTGCCCCTGCCTGGGCGGGCGAGGGGGCCCTGCCGGGGCGGGCCGGCCGCCAGGCTGGCGTTAAGGCGCCAGCGCCAGCGAAACTGGGCCTCAAGAGGCCGCCCGCGGCCCCCCGCCCCCGTCTACGGCCATACCACCCTGAACGCGCCCGATCTCGTCTGATCTCGGAAGCTAAGCAGGGTCGGGCCTGGTTAGTACTTGGATGGGAGACCGCCTGGGAATACCGGGTGCTGTAGGCTTTTTGCCTCCCGCTCCGCCCGCCTTCTCCTTTACTCGCCCGCGGCGGGGGGGCCGCCGGCTCCGCCCCCGCCGAGCCCCGCTGCAGGCAGTAGTCAAGGTGGGTTTACCTGCCCGAGCAGGAAGCTTGGGCGATGGCAGAAGTGGGAAGAAACTCTTGAGCACAGGTTCTTGGGATCCACGGAGCAGCGCATGCACATGCGATGGGTGCCTACACAGCTGGCTTGCTTGTCTGTGGGGAAAGGCGAGATGGGTCAGGGCCTGGGTTCCTGAGGGGCTGAGAATCAAGGCAGGGATAGAAGAAAGGGGACAGGCCCACATCCCCTGAACCCACGCCGGCGCCCACTCACCTTTGTGGAAAATACGATTGAAAAGTGCCCGCAAGAATCTCTTCAGATGCCTCCAGAGTTGAGGCAAGAAGGGGAGGGGGGAGGCCGGGAGCAGGGTGAGCCCTGAAATCCAACCCTTGTCCCGGTCACACCCCAGCAGCCCTCCCACCTCAGCCCCTTCAAGACCCCAGGGCTCCCCCAACCGCGCTGCACAGATCCTGCCCTGACCATAGTCACCATGTTGATCCCCACGTTGAGCAAGATGAAGCTGACCGGGATCAGAAGAATTGAGTATCCTTGCTCCTGGCATTTCCTGGGGATGGGGCCAGTGAACGGCTCGGCTCGGTAGTAGTTTCGCTCACCCATGGCCGTTGGTCCCAGGACTGCCTGGGCCCTCTGCCCTCCAGTTTTAACTGGGAGCCAGACTGGGTCATAATGGGGCAGGTGGTGAGGTCACAGTGAGGGAGGGGGATGAAAAGGAGGGCCCAGAGTGGCATTCCCTGGTAACCAGGGTCAGGTAAGCTGAGCCTGGACAGTCAAACAGGGCCCGGTGGCCGGCATACATCCCCTCGAGCGGTCATTCATTCGCTCACCGCCCGCTGACTCACTTGTTCAAATGACACATTGCGTCTCTTGGCCCCTCTTGAGACTAGGAAGACCTTGGCCTCAGAGGCCTGCTGAAGGCCTGGCTGGAGTCCAGAGCCTCAGCCTTCTTCATGCCCTTCACTGGGCCTGGAGCTGGACCTGCCCAGATGTGGAACCTCCCAGTTTGGAAGCAACTTCTTGTATGAGGCTCTCTGTGGACAGGGACAGCTGAGACACAGAGGAGGTGCCCAGAGACCAGGGGTTTGGAGTCTGCAGCTGCAGATATACTTAGTGCATGGTATAGGACCAGGAGGGGCCTGCTGGCAGAACTGTGGCCACTAAACCAAAGGGACCCTCAGGCCAAGAAGGGGACACTGGCTTCTTATTGCAGGAAGCCAAGCGCAGGGACCCAGGCTGGCAGAAGGAGTGGCGCTTCCAAGCCACAGACCACCAATGTTTCCTGGACTCTGGCGCTCTTTATTCCTCTCTCCATGCCCTGCCGCCCCCTGCCCCTGCCCCCACTTGCTGCTGGTAAGTTCATTTTCCCAGTCTGGCTCCCGTGCAGAGAGGGCCTGGAGGCCGAGGTGGAAGGTAGCAGCGAGTTGGCCCGCGCTTGGCCCTCCTGCGGTTGCCGCTTCAGCACCAGACTGTCATACACCTGGTAGTTGGCATTGCCTCCCGGGTTCCGGCTGAGTGGCATGAAGGTGGGCGGGGGTGGAGGGTGCTCGGTAGCCTGGACGTCGGGCAGGAGGTGAGAGGGGCGGAGGAGCAGCGCTGAGCTGGGAGCCGGGGCCCGCTGGTCCGAGGCCTCGGCCAGTACCGTGAGGGAGGCGGAGGTGGCCACAGGGCGCCGCAAGGGCAGGATCTCAGCCCATTCGGCCGCCGGGTGCCGCACCTCGTGGGGATCGCGGGAGTAATCCAAGTGTCCCGTGGAGGGATGCAGGCTGCGGTTGGACTCGCTGTGAGCACAGCTGGGGAGGCTACGTCTGTGGGCCGGTGGGGTGTCGCGCTACCAGGCGTCGGGCCGGTAGACCCGAGGCAACAGAGCGGATGGAGGCTCAGAGCCCTCCAGACCCAGACTCCGCCATGGGCCCAGTTGCCGTCCTTTCGGCCCGCGAGCCCCTCGACCTGCACCTGGCCGCCCCCACCGGCGCCCAGCCCCGGCGCCGCCACCTGTGTGCCGGTATGTCCCTCCACAGCTCCCTCCGTCAAAAGCCCCCCCCCACCCCGCCCCTCTGGCGTGTCACCGCGGCCGGGTGCGGGAGCGGGATCGAGGGCAGGGGCCGCTTCCCCGGGCCTGCCGGCCACCAGGGGCGGGGTCCTGAGCTCGGCGGGGGGTGTGGGGGCAAGGGTGGCCTTGCCGGGGCTGAGGGGCCGTGGCGACTCAATGGTGGCTCCCGGTGGCTTCGGGCCAGCTGCTGTCGGGCAGGAGGGCCGGCCCGGGCTGCGGCCGGGCTGCGCCTAGGGCCGCGTGGGCGGGCAGGGCCGATGCCCAAGGGACCGCGGGCCCCGGGCCCTGAAGCCTCCGGGGCCACGTCCCTGTGAGCGACGTGCGGGATCTTGGGCGGGGCGCCAAGCGCCGAAGGGTTTGCTGGGTCACGGCCGCCCTGGGCTGGGAGGTGGTCGCCAAACCCTCCGCCGCCGCCCGATACCCGAGACCTCCGTTGCCCCTGCCTGGGCGGGCGAGGGGGCCCTGCCGGGGCGGGCCGGCCGCCAGGCTGGCGTTAAGGCGCCAGCGCCAGCGAAACTGGGCCTCAAGAGGCCGCCCGCGGCCCCCCGCCCCCGTCTACGGCCATACCACCCTGAACGCGCCCGATCTCGTCTGATCTCGGAAGCTAAGCAGGGTCGGGCCTGGTTAGTACTTGGATGGGAGACCGCCTGGGAATACCGGGTGCTGTAGGCTTTTTGCCTCCCGCTCCGCCCGCCTTCTCCTTTACTCGCCCGCGGCGGGGGCCGCCGGCTCCGCCCCCGCCGGGCCCCGCTGCAGGCCCCACCTCCTCAGGCCCCTCCCACCACGGCGCGCGCCGGCGGGGTCGCTCCCCGCCGGCCCGGCCGGCCAGGCGGCCAGAAGGCGGCCCTGGAAGGCAGGCGCACCCCAGACGCTCCCGGGGTGGCTGGCCCGGACCCAGACTCCGCCGCGGGCCCAGTTGCCGTCCTTTCGGCCCGCGAGCCCCTCGACCTGCACCTGGCCGCCCCCACCGGCGCCCAGCCCCGGCGCCGCCACCTGTGTGCCGGTGTGTCCCTCCACAGCTCCCTCCGACAAAAGCCCCCCCCCACCCCGCCCCTCTGGCGTGTCACCGCGGCCGGGTGCGGGAGCGGGATCGAGGGCAGGGGCCGCTTCCCCGGGCCTGCCGGCCACCAGGGGCGGGGTCCTGAGCTCGGCGGGGGGTGTGGGGGCAAGGGTGGCCTTGCCGGGGCTGAGGGGCCGTGGCGACTCAATGGTGGCTCCCGGTGGCTTCGGGCCAGCTGCTGTCGGGCAGGAGGGCCGGCCCGGGCTGCGGCCGGGCTGCGCCTAGGGCCGCGTGGGCGGGCAGGGCCGATGCCCAAGGGACCGCGGGCCCCGGGCCCTGAAGCCTCCGGGGCCACGTCCCTGTGAGCGACGTGCGGGATCTTGGGCGGGGCGCCAAGCGCCGAAGGGTTTGCTGGGTCACGGCCGCCCTGGGCTGGGAGGTGGTCGCCAAACCCTCCGCCGCCGCCCGATACCCGAGACCTCCGTTGCCCCTGCCTGGGCGGGCGAGGGGGCCCTGCCGGGGCGGGCCGGCCGCCAGGCTGGCGTTAAGGCGCCAGCGCCAGCGAAACTGGGCCTCAAGAGGCCGCCCGCGGCCCCCCGCCCCCGTCTACGGCCATACCACCCTGAACGCGCCCGATCTCGTCTGATCTCGGAAGCTAAGCAGGGTCGGGCCTGGTTAGTACTTGGATGGGAGACCGCCTGGGAATACCGGGTGCTGTAGGCTTTTTGCCTCCCGCTCCGCCCGCCTTCTCCTTTACTCGCCCGCGGCGGGGTCGCCGGCTCCGCCCCCGCCGGGCCCCGCTGCAGGCCCCACCTCCTCAGGCCCCTCCCACCACGGCGCGCGCCGGCGGGGTCGCTCCCCGCCGGCCCGGCCGGCCAGGCGGCCAGAAGGCGGCCCTGGAAGGCAGCCGCACCCCACACGCTCCCGGGGTGGCTGGCCCGGACCCAGACTCCGCCGCGGGCCCAGTTGCCGTCCTTTCGGCCCGCGAGCCCCTCGACCTGCACCTGGCCGCCCCCACCGGCGCCCAACCCCGGCGCCGCCACCTGTGTGCCGGTGTGTCCCTCCACAGCTCCCTCCGACAAAAGCCCCCCCCCACCCCGCCCCTCTGGCGTGTCACCGCGGCCGGGTGCGGGAGCGGGATCGAGGGCAGGGGCCGCTTCCCCGGGCCTGCCGGCCACCAGGGGCGGGGTCCTGAGCTCGGCGGGGGGTGTGGGGGCAAGGGTGGCCTTGCCGGGGCTGAGGGGCCGTGGCGACTCAATGGTGGCTCCCGGTGGCTTCGGGCCAGCTGCTGTCGGGCAGGAGGGCCGGCCCGGGCTGCGGCCGGGCTGCGCCTAGGGCCGCGTGGGCGGGCAGGGCCGATGCCCAAGGGACCGCGGGCCCCGGGCCCTGAAGCCTCCGGGGCCACGTCCCTGTGAGCGACGTGCGGGATCTTGGGCGGGGCGCCAAGCGCCGAAGGGTTTGCTGGGTCACGGCCGCCCTGGGCTGGGAGGTGGTCGCCAAACCCTCCGCCGCCGCCCGATACCCGAGACCTCCGTTGCCCCTGCCTGGGCGGGCGAGGGGGCCCTGCCGGGGCGGGCCGGCCGCCAGGCTGGCGTTAAGGCGCCAGCGCCAGCGAAACTGGGCCTCAAGAGGCCGCCCGCGGCCCCCCGCCCCCGTCTACGGCCATACCACCCTGAACGCGCCCGATCTCGTCTGATCTCGGAAGCTAAGCAGGGTCGGGCCTGGTTAGTACTTGGATGGGAGACCGCCTGGGAATACCGGGTGCTGTAGGCTTTTTGCCTCCCGCTCCGCCCGCCTTCTCCTTTACTCGCCCGCGGCGGGGGCCGCCGGCTCCGCCCCCGCCGGGCCCCGCTGCAGGCCCCACCTCCTCAGGCCCCTCCCACCACGGCGCGCGCCGGCGGGGTCGCTCCCCGCCGGCCCGGCCGGCCAGGCGGCCAGAAGGCGGCCCTGGAAGGCAGGCGCACCCCAGACGCTCCCGGGGTGGCTGGCCCGGACCCAGACTCCGCCGCGGGCCCAGTTGCCGTCCTTTCGGCCCGCGAGCCCCTCGACCTGCACCTGGCCGCCCCCACCGGCGCCCAGCCCCGGCGCCGCCACCTGTGTGCCGGTGTGTCCCTCCACAGCTCCCTCTGACAAAAGCCCCCCCCCACCCCGCCCCTCTGGCGTGTCACCGCGGCCGGGTGCGGGAGCGGGATCGAGGGCAGGGGCCGCTTCCCCGGGCCTGCCGGCCACCAGGGGCGGGGTCCTGAGCTCGGCGGGGGGTGTGGGGGCAAGGGTGGCCTTGCCGGGGCTGAGGGGCCGTGGCGACTCAATGGTGGCTCCCGGTGGCTTCGGGCCAGCTGCTGTCGGGCAGGAGGGCCGGCCCGGGCTGCGGCCGGGCTGCGCCTAGGGCCGCGTGGGCGGGCAGGGCCGATGCCCAAGGGACCGCGGGCCCCGGGCCCTGAAGCCTCCGGGGCCACGTCCCTGTGAGCGACGTGCGGGATCTTGGGCGGGGCGCCAAGCGCCGAAGGGTTTGCTGGGTCACGGCCGCCCTGGGCTGGGAGGTGGTCGCCAAACCCTCCGCCGCCGCCCGATACCCGAGACCTCCGTTGCCCCTGCCTGGGCGGGCGAGGGGGCCCTGCCGGGGCGGGCCGGCCGCCAGGCTGGCGTTAAGGCGCCAGCGCCAGCGAAACTGGGCCTCAAGAGGCCGCCCGCGGCCCCCCGCCCCCGTCTACGGCCATACCACCCTGAACGCGCCCGATCTCGTCTGATCTCGGAAGCTAAGCAGGGTCGGGCCTGGTTAGTACTTGGATGGGAGACCGCCTGGGAATACCGGGTGCTGTAGGCTTTTTGCCTCCCGCTCCGCCCGCCTTCTCCTTTACTCGCCCGCGGCGGGGGCCGCCGGCTCCGCCCCCGCCGGGCCCCGCTGCAGGCCCCACCTCCTCAGGCCCCTCCCACCACGGCGCGCGCCGGCGGGGTCGCTCCCCGCCGGCCCGGCCGGCCAGGCGGCCAGAAGGCGGCCCTGGAAGGCAGGCGCACCCCAGACGCTCCCGGGGTGGCTGGCCCGGACCCAGACTCCGCCGCGGGCCCAGTTGCCGTCCTTTCGGCCCGCGAGCCCCTCGACCTGCACCTGGCCGCCCCCACCGGCGCCCAGCCCCGGCGCCGCCACCTGTGTGCCGGTGTGTCCCTCCACAGCTCCCTCCGACAAAAGCCCCCCCCCACCCCGCCCCTCTGGCGTGTCACCGCGGCCGGGTGCGGGAGCGGGATCGAGGGCAGGGGCCGCTTCCCCGGGCCTGCCGGCCACCAGGGGCGGGGTCCTGAGCTCGGCGGGGGGTGTGGGGGCAAGGGTGGCCTTGCCGGGGCTGAGGGGCCGTGGCGACTCATTGGTGGCTCCCGGTGGCTTCGGGCCAGCTGCTGTCGGGCAGGAGGGCCGGCCCGGGCTGCGGCCGGGCTGCGCCTAGGGCCGCGTGGGCGGGCAGGGCCGATGCCCAAGGGACCGCGGGCCCCGGGCCCTGAAGCCTCCGGGGCCACGTCCCTGTGAGCGACGTGCGGGATCTTGGGCGGGGCGCCAAGCGCCGAAGGGTTTGCTGGGTCACGGCCGCCCTGGGCTGGGAGGTGGTCGCCAAACCCTCCGCCGCCGCCCGATACCCGAGACCTCCGTTGCCCCTGCCTGGGCGGGCGAGGGGGCCCTGCCGGGGCGGGCCGGCCGCCAGGCTGGCGTTAAGGCGCCAGCGCCAGCGAAACTGGGCCTCAAGAGGCCGCCCGCGGCCCCCCGCCCCCGTCTACGGCCATACCACCCTGAACGCGCCCGATCTCGTCTGATCTCGGAAGCTAAGCAGGGTCGGGCCTGGTTAGTACTTGGATGGGAGACCGCCTGGGAATACCGGGTGCTGTAGGCTTTTTGCCTCCCGCTCCGCCCGCCTTCTCCTTTACTCGCCCGCGGCGGGGGGGCCGCCGGCTCCGCCCCCGCCGAGCCCCGCTGCAGGCAGTAGTCAAGGTGGGTTTACCTGCCCGAGCAGGAAGCTTGGGCGATGGCAGAAGTGGGAAGAAACTCTTGAGCACAGGTTCTTGGGATCCACGGAGCAGCGCATGCACATGCGATGGGTGCCTACACAGCTGGCTTGCTTGTCTGTGGGGAAAGGCGAGATGGGTCAGGGCCTGGGTTCCTGAGGGGCTGAGAATCAAGGCAGGGATAGAAGAAAGGGGACAGGCCCACATCCCCTGAACCCACGCCGGCGCCCACTCACCTTTGTGGAAAATACGATTGAAAAGTGCCCGCAAGAATCTCTTCAGATGCCTCCAGAGTTGAGGCAAGAAGGGGAGGGGGGAGGCCGGGAGCAGGGTGAGCCCTGAAATCCAACCCTTGTCCCGGTCACACCCCAGCAGCCCTCCCACCTCAGCCCCTTCAAGACCCCAGGGCTCCCCCAACCGCGCTGCACAGATCCTGCCCTGACCATAGTCACCATGTTGATCCCCACGTTGAGCAAGATGAAGCTGACCGGGATCAGAAGAATTGAGTATCCTTGCTCCTGGCATTTCCTGGGGATGGGGCCAGTGAACGGCTCGGCTCGGTAGTAGTTTCGCTCACCCATGGCCGTTGGTCCCAGGACTGCCTGGGCCCTCTGCCCTCCAGTTTTAACTGGGAGCCAGACTGGGTCATAATGGGGCAGGTGGTGAGGTCACAGTGAGGGAGGGGGATGAAAAGGAGGGCCCAGAGTGGCATTCCCTGGTAACCAGGGTCAGGTAAGCTGAGCCTGGACAGTCAAACAGGGCCCGGTGGCCGGCATACATCCCCTCGAGCGGTCATTCATTCGCTCACCGCCCGCTGACTCACTTGTTCAAATGACACATTGCGTCTCTTGGCCCCTCTTGAGACTAGGAAGACCTTGGCCTCAGAGGCCTGCTGAAGGCCTGGCTGGAGTCCAGAGCCTCAGCCTTCTTCATGCCCTTCACTGGGCCTGGAGCTGGACCTGCCCAGATGTGGAACCTCCCAGTTTGGAAGCAACTTCTTGTATGAGGCTCTCTGTGGACAGGGACAGCTGAGACACAGAGGAGGTGCCCAGAGACCAGGGGTTTGGAGTCTGCAGCTGCAGATATACTTAGTGCATGGTATAGGACCAGGAGGGGCCTGCTGGCAGAACTGTGGCCACTAAACCAAAGGGACCCTCAGGCCAAGAAGGGGACACTGGCTTCTTATTGCAGGAAGCCAAGCGCAGGGACCCAGGCTGGCAGAAGGAGTGGCGCTTCCAAGCCACAGACCACCAATGTTTCCTGGACTCTGGCGCTCTTTATTCCTCTCTCCATGCCCTGCCGCCCCCTGCCCCTGCCCCCACTTGCTGCTGGTAAGTTCATTTTCCCAGTCTGGCTCCCGTGCAGAGAGGGCCTGGAGGCCGAGGTGGAAGGTAGCAGCGAGTTGGCCCGCGCTTGGCCCTCCTGCGGTTGCCGCTTCAGCACCAGACTGTCATACACCTGGTAGTTGGCATTGCCTCCCGGGTTCCGGCTGAGTGGCATGAAGGTGGGCGGGGGTGGAGGGTGCTCGGTAGCCTGGACGTCGGGCAGGAGGTGAGAGGGGCGGAGGAGCAGCGCTGAGCTGGGAGCCGGGGCCCGCTGGTCCGAGGCCTCGGCCAGTACCGTGAGGGAGGCGGAGGTGGCCACAGGGCGCCGCAAGGGCAGGATCTCAGCCCATTCGGCCGCCGGGTGCCGCACCTCGTGGGGATCGCGGGAGTAATCCAAGTGTCCCGTGGAGGGATGCAGGCTGCGGTTGGACTCGCTGTGAGCACAGCTGGGGAGGCTACGTCTGTGGGCCGGTGGGGTGTCGCGCTACCAGGCGTCGGGCCGGTAGACCCGAGGCAACAGAGCGGATGGAGGCTCAGAGCCCTCCAGACCCAGACTCCGCCATGGGCCCAGTTGCCGTCCTTTCGGCCCGCGAGCCCCTCGACCTGCACCTGGCCGCCCCCACCGGCGCCCAGCCCCGGCGCCGCCACCTGTGTGCCGGTATGTCCCTCCACAGCTCCCTCCGTCAAAAGCCCCCCCCCACCCCGCCCCTCTGGCGTGTCACCGCGGCCGGGTGCGGGAGCGGGATCGAGGGCAGGGGCCGCTTCCCCGGGCCTGCCGGCCACCAGGGGCGGGGTCCTGAGCTCGGCGGGGGGTGTGGGGGCAAGGGTGGCCTTGCCGGGGCTGAGGGGCCGTGGCGACTCAATGGTGGCTCCCGGTGGCTTCGGGCCAGCTGCTGTCGGGCAGGAGGGCCGGCCCGGGCTGCGGCCGGGCTGCGCCTAGGGCCGCGTGGGCGGGCAGGGCCGATGCCCAAGGGACCGCGGGCCCCGGGCCCTGAAGCCTCCGGGGCCACGTCCCTGTGAGCGACGTGCGGGATCTTGGGCGGGGCGCCAAGCGCCGAAGGGTTTGCTGGGTCACGGCCGCCCTGGGCTGGGAGGTGGTCGCCAAACCCTCCGCCGCCGCCCGATACCCGAGACCTCCGTTGCCCCTGCCTGGGCGGGCGAGGGGGCCCTGCCGGGGCGGGCCGGCCGCCAGGCTGGCGTTAAGGCGCCAGCGCCAGCGAAACTGGGCCTCAAGAGGCCGCCCGCGGCCCCCCGCCCCCGTCTACGGCCATACCACCCTGAACGCGCCCGATCTCGTCTGATCTCGGAAGCTAAGCAGGGTCGGGCCTGGTTAGTACTTGGATGGGAGACCGCCTGGGAATACCGGGTGCTGTAGGCTTTTTGCCTCCCGCTCCGCCCGCCTTCTCCTTTACTCGCCCGCGGCGGGGGCCGCCGGCTCCGCCCCCGCCGGGCCCCGCTGCAGGCCCCACCTCCTCAGGCCCCTCCCACCACGGCGCGCGCCGGCGGGGTCGCTCCCCGCCGGCCCGGCCGGCCAGGCGGCCAGAAGGCGGCCCTGGAAGGCAGGCGCACCCCAGACGCTCCCGGGGTGGCTGGCCCGGACCCAGACTCCGCCGCGGGCCCAGTTGCCGTCCTTTCGGCCCGCGAGCCCCTCGACCTGCACCTGGCCGCCCCCACCGGCGCCCAGCCCCGGCGCCGCCACCTGTGTGCCGGTGTGTCCCTCCACAGCTCCCTCCGACAAAAGCCCCCCCCCACCCCGCCCCTCTGGCGTGTCACCGCGGCCGGGTGCGGGAGCGGGATCGAGGGCAGGGGCCGCTTCCCCGGGCCTGCCGGCCACCAGGGGCGGGGTCCTGAGCTCGGCGGGGGGTGTGGGGGCAAGGGTGGCCTTGCCGGGGCTGAGGGGCCGTGGCGACTCAATGGTGGCTCCCGGTGGCTTCGGGCCAGCTGCTGTCGGGCAGGAGGGCCGGCCCGGGCTGCGGCCGGGCTGCGCCTAGGGCCGCGTGGGCGGGCAGGGCCGATGCCCAAGGGACCGCGGGCCCCGGGCCCTGAAGCCTCCGGGGCCACGTCCCTGTGAGCGACGTGCGGGATCTTGGGCGGGGCGCCAAGCGCCGAAGGGTTTGCTGGGTCACGGCCGCCCTGGGCTGGGAGGTGGTCGCCAAACCCTCCGCCGCCGCCCGATACCCGAGACCTCCGTTGCCCCTGCCTGGGCGGGCGAGGGGGCCCTGCCGGGGCGGGCCGGCCGCCAGGCTGGCGTTAAGGCGCCAGCGCCAGCGAAACTGGGCCTCAAGAGGCCGCCCGCGGCCCCCCGCCCCCGTCTACGGCCATACCACCCTGAACGCGCCCGATCTCGTCTGATCTCGGAAGCTAAGCAGGGTCGGGCCTGGTTAGTACTTGGATGGGAGACCGCCTGGGAATACCGGGTGCTGTAGGCTTTTTGCCTCCCGCTCCGCCCGCCTTCTCCTTTACTCGCCCGCGGCGGGGTCGCCGGCTCCGCCCCCGCCGGGCCCCGCTGCAGGCCCCACCTCCTCAGGCCCCTCCCACCACGGCGCGCGCCGGCGGGGTCGCTCCCCGCCGGCCCGGCCGGCCAGGCGGCCAGAAGGCGGCCCTGGAAGGCAGCCGCACCCCACACGCTCCCGGGGTGGCTGGCCCGGACCCAGACTCCGCCGCGGGCCCAGTTGCCGTCCTTTCGGCCCGCGAGCCCCTCGACCTGCACCTGGCCGCCCCCACCGGCGCCCAACCCCGGCGCCGCCACCTGTGTGCCGGTGTGTCCCTCCACAGCTCCCTCCGACAAAAGCCCCCCCCCACCCCGCCCCTCTGGCGTGTCACCGCGGCCGGGTGCGGGAGCGGGATCGAGGGCAGGGGCCGCTTCCCCGGGCCTGCCGGCCACCAGGGGCGGGGTCCTGAGCTCGGCGGGGGGTGTGGGGGCAAGGGTGGCCTTGCCGGGGCTGAGGGGCCGTGGCGACTCAATGGTGGCTCCCGGTGGCTTCGGGCCAGCTGCTGTCGGGCAGGAGGGCCGGCCCGGGCTGCGGCCGGGCTGCGCCTAGGGCCGCGTGGGCGGGCAGGGCCGATGCCCAAGGGACCGCGGGCCCCGGGCCCTGAAGCCTCCGGGGCCACGTCCCTGTGAGCGACGTGCGGGATCTTGGGCGGGGCGCCAAGCGCCGAAGGGTTTGCTGGGTCACGGCCGCCCTGGGCTGGGAGGTGGTCGCCAAACCCTCCGCCGCCGCCCGATACCCGAGACCTCCGTTGCCCCTGCCTGGGCGGGCGAGGGGGCCCTGCCGGGGCGGGCCGGCCGCCAGGCTGGCGTTAAGGCGCCAGCGCCAGCGAAACTGGGCCTCAAGAGGCCGCCCGCGGCCCCCCGCCCCCGTCTACGGCCATACCACCCTGAACGCGCCCGATCTCGTCTGATCTCGGAAGCTAAGCAGGGTCGGGCCTGGTTAGTACTTGGATGGGAGACCGCCTGGGAATACCGGGTGCTGTAGGCTTTTTGCCTCCCGCTCCGCCCGCCTTCTCCTTTACTCGCCCGCGGCGGGGGCCGCCGGCTCCGCCCCCGCCGGGCCCCGCTGCAGGCCCCACCTCCTCAGGCCCCTCCCACCACGGCGCGCGCCGGCGGGGTCGCTCCCCGCCGGCCCGGCCGGCCAGGCGGCCAGAAGGCGGCCCTGGAAGGCAGGCGCACCCCAGACGCTCCCGGGGTGGCTGGCCCGGACCCAGACTCCGCCGCGGGCCCAGTTGCCGTCCTTTCGGCCCGCGAGCCCCTCGACCTGCACCTGGCCGCCCCCACCGGCGCCCAGCCCCGGCGCCGCCACCTGTGTGCCGGTGTGTCCCTCCACAGCTCCCTCTGACAAAAGCCCCCCCCCACCCCGCCCCTCTGGCGTGTCACCGCGGCCGGGTGCGGGAGCGGGATCGAGGGCAGGGGCCGCTTCCCCGGGCCTGCCGGCCACCAGGGGCGGGGTCCTGAGCTCGGCGGGGGGTGTGGGGGCAAGGGTGGCCTTGCCGGGGCTGAGGGGCCGTGGCGACTCATTGGTGGCTCCCGGTGGCTTCGGGCCAGCTGCTGTCGGGCAGGAGGGCCGGCCCGGGCTGCGGCCGGGCTGCGCCTAGGGCCGCGTGGGCGGGCAGGGCCGATGCCCAAGGGACCGCGGGCCCCGGGCCCTGAAGCCTCCGGGGCCACGTCCCTGTGAGCGACGTGCGGGATCTTGGGCGGGGCGCCAAGCGCCGAAGGGTTTGCTGGGTCACGGCCGCCCTGGGCTGGGAGGTGGTCGCCAAACCCTCCGCCGCCGCCCGATACCCGAGACCTCCGTTGCCCCTGCCTGGGCGGGCGAGGGGGCCCTGCCGGGGCGGGCCGGCCGCCAGGCTGGCGTTAAGGCGCCAGCGCCAGCGAAACTGGGCCTCAAGAGGCCGCCCGCGGCCCCCCGCCCCCGTCTACGGCCATACCACCCTGAACGCGCCCGATCTCGTCTGATCTCGGAAGCTAAGCAGGGTCGGGCCTGGTTAGTACTTGGATGGGAGACCGCCTGGGAATACCGGGTGCTGTAGGCTTTTTGCCTCCCGCTCCGCCCGCCTTCTCCTTTACTCGCCCGCGGCGGGGGCCGCCGGCTCCGCCCCCGCCGGGCCCCGCTGCAGGCCCCACCTCCTCAGGCCCCTCCCACCACGGCGCGCGCCGGCGGGGTCGCTCCCCGCCGGCCCGGCCGGCCAGGCGGCCAGAAGGCGGCCCTGGAAGGCAGGCGCACCCCAGACGCTCCCGGGGTGGCTGGCCCGGACCCAGACTCCGCCGCGGGCCCAGTTGCCGTCCTTTCGGCCCGCGAGCCCCTCGACCTGCACCTGGCCGCCCCCACCGGCGCCCAGCCCCGGCGCCGCCACCTGTGTGCCGGTGTGTCCCTCCACAGCTCCCTCCGTCAAAAGCCCCCCCCCACCCCGCCCCTCTGGCGTGTCACCGCGGCCGGGTGCGGGAGCGGGATCGAGGGCAGGGGCCGCTTCCCCGGGCCTGCCGGCCACCAGGGGCGGGGTCCTGAGCTCGGCGGGGGGTGTGGGGGCAAGGGTGGCCTTGCCGGGGCTGAGGGGCCGTGGCGACTCAATGGTGGCTCCCGGTGGCTTCGGGCCAGCTGCTGTCGGGCAGGAGGGCCGGCCCGGGCTGCGGCCGGGCTGCGCCTAGGGCCGCGTGGGCGGGCAGGGCCGATGCCCAAGGGACCGCGGGCCCCGGGCCCTGAAGCCTCCGGGGCCACGTCCCTGTGAGCGACGTGCGGGATCTTGGGCGGGGCGCCAAGCGCCGAAGGGTTTGCTGGGTCACGGCCGCCCTGGGCTGGGAGGTGGTCGCCAAACCCTCCGCCGCCGCCCGATACCCGAGACCTCCGTTGCCCCTGCCTGGGCGGGCGAGGGGGCCCTGCCGGGGCGGGCCGGCCGCCAGGCTGGCGTTAAGGCGCCAGCGCCAGCGAAACTGGGCCTCAAGAGGCCGCCCGCGGCCCCCCGCCCCCGTCTACGGCCATACCACCCTGAACGCGCCCGATCTCGTCTGATCTCGGAAGCTAAGCAGGGTCGGGCCTGGTTAGTACTTGGATGGGAGACCGCCTGGGAATACCGGGTGCTGTAGGCTTTTTGCCTCCCGCTCCGCCCGCCTTCTCCTTTACTCGCCCGCGGCGGGGGGGCCGCCGGCTCCGCCCCCGCCGAGCCCCGCTGCAGGCAGTAGTCAAGGTGGGTTTACCTGCCCGAGCAGGAAGCTTGGGCGATGGCAGAAGTGGGAAGAAACTCTTGAGCACAGGTTCTTGGGATCCACGGAGCAGCGCATGCACATGCGATGGGTGCCTACACAGCTGGCTTGCTTGTCTGTGGGGAAAGGCGAGATGGGTCAGGGCCTGGGTTCCTGAGGGGCTGAGAATCAAGGCAGGGATAGAAGAAAGGGGACAGGCCCACATCCCCTGAACCCACGCCGGCGCCCACTCACCTTTGTGGAAAATACGATTGAAAAGTGCCCGCAAGAATCTCTTCAGATGCCTCCAGAGTTGAGGCAAGAAGGGGAGGGGGGAGGCCGGGAGCAGGGTGAGCCCTGAAATCCAACCCTTGTCCCGGTCACACCCCAGCAGCCCTCCCACCTCAGCCCCTTCAAGACCCCAGGGCTCCCCCAACCGCGCTGCACAGATCCTGCCCTGACCATAGTCACCATGTTGATCCCCACGTTGAGCAAGATGAAGCTGACCGGGATCAGAAGAATTGAGTATCCTTGCTCCTGGCATTTCCTGGGGATGGGGCCAGTGAACGGCTCGGCTCGGTAGTAGTTTCGCTCACCCATGGCCGTTGGTCCCAGGACTGCCTGGGCCCTCTGCCCTCCAGTTTTAACTGGGAGCCAGACTGGGTCATAATGGGGCAGGTGGTGAGGTCACAGTGAGGGAGGGGGATGAAAAGGAGGGCCCAGAGTGGCATTCCCTGGTAACCAGGGTCAGGTAAGCTGAGCCTGGACAGTCAAACAGGGCCCGGTGGCCGGCATACATCCCCTCGAGCGGTCATTCATTCGCTCACCGCCCGCTGACTCACTTGTTCAAATGACACATTGCGTCTCTTGGCCCCTCTTGAGACTAGGAAGACCTTGGCCTCAGAGGCCTGCTGAAGGCCTGGCTGGAGTCCAGAGCCTCAGCCTTCTTCATGCCCTTCACTGGGCCTGGAGCTGGACCTGCCCAGATGTGGAACCTCCCAGTTTGGAAGCAACTTCTTGTATGAGGCTCTCTGTGGACAGGGACAGCTGAGACACAGAGGAGGTGCCCAGAGACCAGGGGTTTGGAGTCTGCAGCTGCAGATGTACTTAGTGCATGGTATAGGACCAGGAGGGGCCTGCTGGCAGAACTGTGGCCACTAAACCAAAGGGACCCTCAGGCCAAGAAGGGGACACTGGCTTCTTATTGCAGGAAGCCAAGCGCAGGGACCCAGGCTGGCAGAAGGAGTGGCGCTTCCAAGCCACAGACCACCAATGTTTCCTGGACTCTGGCGCTCTTTATTCCTCTCTCCATGCCCTGCCGCCCCCTGCCCCTGCCCCCACTTGCTGCTGGTAAGTTCATTTTCCCAGTCTGGCTCCCGTGCAGAGAGGGCCTGGAGGCCGAGGTGGAAGGTAGCAGCGAGTTGGCCCGCGCTTGGCCCTCCTGCGGTTGCCGCTTCAGCACCAGACTGTCATACACCTGGTAGTTGGCATTGCCTCCCGGGTTCCGGCTGAGTGGCATGAAGGTGGGCGGGGGTGGAGGGTGCTCGGTAGCCTGGACGTCGGGCAGGAGGTGAGAGGGGCGGAGGAGCAGCGCTGAGCTGGGAGCCGGGGCCCGCTGGTCCAAGGCCTCGGCCAGTACCGTGAGGGAGGCGGAGGTGGCCACAGGGCGCCGCAAGGGCAGGATCTCAGCCCATTCGGCCGCCGGGTGCCGCACCTCGTGGGGATCGCGGGAGTAATCCAAGTGTCCCGTGGAGGGATGCAGGCTGCGGTTGGACTCGCTGTGAGCACAGCTGGGGAGGCTACGTCTCTGGGCCGGTGGGGTGTCGCGCTACCAGGCGTCGGGCCGGTAGACCCGAGGCAACAGAGCGGATGGAGGCTCAGAGCCCTCCAGACCCAGACTCCGCCATGGGCCCAGTTGCCGTCCTTTCGGCCCGCGAGCCCCTCGACCTGCACCTGGCCGCCCCCACCGGCGCCCAGCCCCGGCGCCGCCACCTGTGTGCCGGTATGTCCCTCCACAGCTCCCTCCGTCAAAAGCCCCCCCCCACCCCGCCCCTCTGGCGTGTCACCGCGGCCGGGTGCGGGAGCGGGATCGAGGGCAGGGGCCGCTTCCCCGGGCCTGCCGGCCACCAGGGGCGGGGTCCTGAGCTCGGCGGGGGGTGTGGGGGCAAGGGTGGCCTTGCCGGGGCTGAGGGGCCGTGGCGACTCAATGGTGGCTCCCGGTGGCTTCGGGCCAGCTGCTGTCGGGCAGGAGGGCCGGCCCGGGCTGCGGCCGGGCTGCGCCTAGGGCCGCGTGGGCGGGCAGGGCCGATGCCCAAGGGACCGCGGGCCCCGGGCCCTGAAGCCTCCGGGGCCACGTCCCTGTGAGCGACGTGCGGGATCTTGGGCGGGGCGCCAAGCGCCGAAGGGTTTGCTGGGTCACGGCCGCCCTGGGCTGGGAGGTGGTCGCCAAACCCTCCGCCGCCGCCCGATACCCGAGACCTCCGTTGCCCCTGCCTGGGCGGGCGAGGGGGCCCTGCCGGGGCGGGCCGGCCGCCAGGCTGGCGTTAAGGCGCCAGCGCCAGCGAAACTGGGCCTCAAGAGGCCGCCCGCGGCCCCCCGCCCCCGTCTACGGCCATACCACCCTGAACGCGCCCGATCTCGTCTGATCTCGGAAGCTAAGCAGGGTCGGGCCTGGTTAGTACTTGGATGGGAGACCGCCTGGGAATACCGGGTGCTGTAGGCTTTTTGCCTCCCGCTCCGCCCGCCTTCTCCTTTACTCGCCCGCGGCGGGGGCCGCCGGCTCCGCCCCCGCCGGGCCCCGCTGCAGGCCCCACCTCCTCAGGCCCCTCCCACCACGGCGCGCGCCGGCGGGGTCGCTCCCCGCCGGCCCGGCCGGCCAGGCGGCCAGAAGGCGGCCCTGGAAGGCAGCCGCACCCCAGACGCTCCCGGGGTGGCTGGCCCGGACCCAGACTCCGCCGCGGGCCCAGTTGCCGTCCTTTCGGCCCGCGAGCCCCTCGACCTGCACCTGGCCGCCCCCACCGGCGCCCAACCCCGGCGCCGCCACCTGTGTGCCGGTGTGTCCCTCCACAGCTCCCTCCGACAAAAGCCCCCCCCCACCCCGCCCCTCTGGCGTGTCACCGCGGCCGGGTGCGGGAGCGGGATCGAGGGCAGGGGCCGCTTCCCCGGGCCTGCCGGCCACCAGGGGCGGGGTCCTGAGCTCGGCGGGGGGTGTGGGGGCAAGGGTGGCCTTGCCGGGGCTGAGGGGCCGTGGCGACTCAATGGTGGCTCCCGGTGGCTTCGGGCCAGCTGCTGTCGGGCAGGAGGGCCGGCCCGGGCTGCGGCCGGGCTGCGCCTAGGGCCGCGTGGGCGGGCAGGGCCGATGCCCAAGGGACCGCGGGCCCCGGGCCCTGAAGCCTCCGGGGCCACGTCCCTGTGAGCGACGTGCGGGATCTTGGGCGGGGCGCCAAGCGCCGAAGGGTTTGCTGGGTCACGGCCGCCCTGGGCTGGGAGGTGGTCGCCAAACCCTCCGCCGCCGCCCGATACCCGAGACCTCCGTTGCCCCTGCCTGGGCGGGCGAGGGGGCCCTGCCGGGGCGGGCCGGCCGCCAGGCTGGCGTTAAGGCGCCAGCGCCAGCGAAACTGGGCCTCAAGAGGCCGCCCGCGGCCCCCCGCCCCCGTCTACGGCCATACCACCCTGAACGCGCCCGATCTCGTCTGATCTCGGAAGCTAAGCAGGGTCGGGCCTGGTTAGTACTTGGATGGGAGACCGCCTGGGAATACCGGGTGCTGTAGGCTTTTTGCCTCCCGCTCCGCCCGCCTTCTCCTTTACTCGCCCGCGGCGGGGGCCGCCGGCTCCGCCCCCGCCGGGCCCCGCTGCAGGCCCCACCTCCTCAGGCCCCTCCCACCACGGCGCGCGCCGGCGGGGTCGCTCCCCGCCGGCCCGGCCGGCCAGGCGGCCAGAAGGCGGCCCTGGAAGGCAGGCGCACCCCAGACGCTCCCGGGGTGGCTGGCCCGGACCCAGACTCCGCCGCGGGCCCAGTTGCCGTCCTTTCGGCCCGCGAGCCCCTCGACCTGCACCTGGCCGCCCCCACCGGCGCCCAGCCCCGGCGCCGCCACCTGTGTGCCGGTGTGTCCCTCCACAGCTCCCTCCGACAAAAGCCCCCCCCCACCCCGCCCCTCTGGCGTGTCACCGCGGCCGGGTGCGGGAGCGGGATCGAGGGCAGGGGCCGCTTCCCCGGGCCTGCCGGCCACCAGGGGCGGGGTCCTGAGCTCGGCGGGGGGTGTGGGGGCAAGGGTGGCCTTGCCGGGGCTGAGGGGCCGTGGCGACTCAATGGTGGCTCCCGGTGGCTTCGGGCCAGCTGCTGTCGGGCAGGAGGGCCGGCCCGGGCTGCGGCCGGGCTGCGCCTAGGGCCGCGTGGGCGGGCAGGGCCGATGCCCAAGGGACCGCGGGCCCCGGGCCCTGAAGCCTCCGGGGCCACGTCCCTGTGAGCGACGTGCGGGATCTTGGGCGGGGCGCCAAGCGCCGAAGGGTTTGCTGGGTCACGGCCGCCCTGGGCTGGGAGGTGGTCGCCAAACCCTCCGCCGCCGCCCGATACCCGAGACCTCCGTTGCCCCTGCCTGGGCGGGCGAGGGGGCCCTGCCGGGGCGGGCCGGCCGCCAGGCTGGCGTTAAGGCGCCAGCGCCAGCGAAACTGGGCCTCAAGAGGCCGCCCGCGGCCCCCCGCCCCCGTCTACGGCCATACCACCCTGAACGCGCCCGATCTCGTCTGATCTCGGAAGCTAAGCAGGGTCGGGCCTGGTTAGTACTTGGATGGGAGACCGCCTGGGAATACCGGGTGCTGTAGGCTTTTTGCCTCCCGCTCCGCCCGCCTTCTCCTTTACTCGCCCGCGGCGGGGGCCGCCGGCTCCGCCCCCGCCGGGCCCCGCTGCAGGCCCCACCTCCTCAGGCCCCTCCCACCACGGCGCGCGCCGGCGGGGTCGCTCCCCGCCGGCCCGGCCGGCCAGGCGGCCAGAAGGCGGCCCTGGAAGGCAGGCGCACCCCAGACGCTCCCGGGGTGGCTGGCCCGGACCCAGACTCCGCCGCGGGCCCAGTTGCCGTCCTTTCGGCCCGCGAGCCCCTCGACCTGCACCTGGCCGCCCCCACCGGCGCCCAGCCCCGGCGCCGCCACCTGTGTGCCGGTGTGTCCCTCCACAGCTCCCTCCGACAAAAGCCCCCCCCCACCCCGCCCCTCTGGCGTGTCACCGCGGCCGGGTGCGGGAGCGGGATCGAGGGCAGGGGCCGCTTCCCCGGGCCTGCCGGCCACCAGGGGCGGGGTCCTGAGCTCGGCGGGGGGTGTGGGGGCAAGGGTGGCCTTGCCGGGGCTGAGGGGCCGTGGCGACTCAATGGTGGCTCCCGGTGGCTTCGGGCCAGCTGCTGTCGGGCAGGAGGGCCGGCCCGGGCTGCGGCCGGGCTGCGCCTAGGGCCGCGTGGGCGGGCAGGGCCGATGCCCAAGGGACCGCGGGCCCCGGGCCCTGAAGCCTCCGGGGCCACGTCCCTGTGAGCGACGTGCGGGATCTTGGGCGGGGCGCCAAGCGCCGAAGGGTTTGCTGGGTCACGGCCGCCCTGGGCTGGGAGGTGGTCGCCAAACCCTCCGCCGCCGCCCGATACCCGAGACCTCCGTTGCCCCTGCCTGGGCGGGCGAGGGGGCCCTGCCGGGGCGGGCCGGCCGCCAGGCTGGCGTTAAGGCGCCAGCGCCAGCGAAACTGGGCCTCAAGAGGCCGCCCGCGGCCCCCCGCCCCCGTCTACGGCCATACCACCCTGAACGCGCCCGATCTCGTCTGATCTCGGAAGCTAAGCAGGGTCGGGCCTGGTTAGTACTTGGATGGGAGACCGCCTGGGAATACCGGGTGCTGTAGGCTTTTTGCCTCCCGCTCCGCCCGCCTTCTCCTTTACTCGCCCGCGGCGGGGGCCGCCGGCTCCGCCCCCGCCGGGCCCCGCTGCAGGCCCCACCTCCTCAGGCCCCTCCCACCACGGCGCGCGCCGGCGGGGTCGCTCCCCGCCGGCCCGGCCGGCCAGGCGGCCAGAAGGCGGCCCTGGAAGGCAGGCGCACCCCAGACGCTCCCGGGGTGGCTGGCCCGGACCCAGACTCCGCCGCGGGCCCAGTTGCCGTCCTTTCGGCCCGCGAGCCCCTCGACCTGCACCTGGCCGCCCCCACCGGCGCCCAGCCCCGGCGCCGCCACCTGTGTGCCGGTGTGTCCCTCCACAGCTCCCTCCGACAAAAGCCCCCCCCCACCCCGCCCCTCTGGCGTGTCACCGCGGCCGGGTGCGGGAGCGGGATCGAGGGCAGGGGCCGCTTCCCCGGGCCTGCCGGCCACCAGGGGCGGGGTCCTGAGCTCGGCGGGGGGTGTGGGGGCAAGGGTGGCCTTGCCGGGGCTGAGGGGCCGTGGCGACTCAATGGTGGCTCCCGGTGGCTTCGGGCCAGCTGCTGTCGGGCAGGAGGGCCGGCCCGGGCTGCGGCCGGGCTGCGCCTAGGGCCGCGTGGGCGGGCAGGGCCGATGCCCAAGGGACCGCGGGCCCCGGGCCCTGAAGCCTCCGGGGCCACGTCCCTGTGAGCGACGTGCGGGATCTTGGGCGGGGCGCCAAGCGCCGAAGGGTTTGCTGGGTCACGGCCGCCCTGGGCTGGGAGGTGGTCGCCAAACCCTCCGCCGCCGCCCGATACCCGAGACCTCCGTTGCCCCTGCCTGGGCGGGCGAGGGGGCCCTGCCGGGGCGGGCCGGCCGCCAGGCTGGCGTTAAGGCGCCAGCGCCAGCGAAACTGGGCCTCAAGAGGCCGCCCGCGGCCCCCCGCCCCCGTCTACGGCCATACCACCCTGAACGCGCCCGATCTCGTCTGATCTCGGAAGCTAAGCAGGGTCGGGCCTGGTTAGTACTTGGATGGGAGACCGCCTGGGAATACCGGGTGCTGTAGGCTTTTTGCCTCCCTCTCCGCCCGCCTTCTCCTTTACTCGCCCGCGGCGGGGGCCGCCGGCTCCGCCCCCGCCGGGCCCCGCTGCAGGCCCCACCTCCTCAGGCCCCTCCCACCACGGCGCGCGCCGGCGGGGTCGCTCCCCGCCGGCCCGGCCGGCCAGGCGGCCAGAAGGCGGCCCTGGAAGGCAGGCGCACCCCAGACGCTCCCGGGGTGGCTGGCCCGGACCCAGACTCCGCCGCGGGCCCAGTTGCCGTCCTTTCGGCCCGCGAGCCCCTCGACCTGCACCTGGCCGCCCCCACCGGCGCCCAGCCCCGGCGCCGCCACCTGTGTGCCGGTGTGTCCCTCCACAGCTCCCTCTGACAAAAGCCCCCCCCCACCCCGCCCCTCTGGCGTGTCACCGCGGCCGGGTGCGGGAGCGGGATCGAGGGCAGGGGCCGCTTCCCCGGGCCTGCCGGCCACCAGGGGCGGGGTCCTGAGCTCGGCGGGGGGTGTGGGGGCAAGGGTGGCCTTGCCGGGGCTGAGGGGCCGTGGCGACTCAATGGTGGCTCCCGGTGGCTTCGGGCCAGCTGCTGTCGGGCAGGAGGGCCGGCCCGGGCTGCGGCCGGGCTGCGCCTAGGGCCGCGTGGGCGGGCAGGGCCGATGCCCAAGGGACCGCGGGCCCCGGGCCCTGAAGCCTCCGGGGCCACGTCCCTGTGAGCGACGTGCGGGATCTTGGGCGGGGCGCCAAGCGCCGAAGGGTTTGCTGGGTCACGGCCGCCCTGGGCTGGGAGGTGGTCGCCAAACCCTCCGCCGCCGCCCGATACCCGAGACCTCCGTTGCCCCTGCCTGGGCGGGCGAGGGGGCCCTGCCGGGGCGGGCCGGCCGCCAGGCTGGCGTTAAGGCGCCAGCGCCAGCGAAACTGGGCCTCAAGAGGCCGCCCGCGGCCCCCCGCCCCCGTCTACGGCCATACCACCCTGAACGCGCCCGATCTCGTCTGATCTCGGAAGCTAAGCAGGGTCGGGCCTGGTTAGTACTTGGATGGGAGACCGCCTGGGAATACCGGGTGCTGTAGGCTTTTTGCCTCCCGCTCCGCCCGCCTTCTCCTTTACTCGCCCGCGGCGGGGGCCGCCGGCTCCGCCCCCGCCGGGCCCCGCTGCAGGCCCCACCTCCTCAGGCCCCTCCCACCACGGCGCGCGCCGGCGGGGTCGCTCCCCGCCGGCCCGGCCGGCCAGGCGGCCAGAAGGCGGCCCTGGAAGGCAGGCGCACCCCAGACGCTCCCGGGGTGGCTGGCCCGGACCCAGACTCCGCCGCGGGCCCAGTTGCCGTCCTTTCGGCCCGCGAGCCCCTCGACCTGCACCTGGCCGCCCCCACCGGCGCCCAGCCCCGGCGCCGCCACCTGTGTGCCGGTGTGTCCCTCCACAGCTCCCTCCGACAAAAGCCCCCCCCCACCCCGCCCCTCTGGCGTGTCACCGCGGCCGGGTGCGGGAGCGGGATCGAGGGCAGGGGCCGCTTCCCCGGGCCTGCCGGCCACCAGGGGCGGGGTCCTGAGCTCGGCGGGGGGTGTGGGGGCAAGGGTGGCCTTGCCGGGGCTGAGGGGCCGTGGCGACTCATTGGTGGCTCCCGGTGGCTTCGGGCCAGCTGCTGTCGGGCAGGAGGGCCGGCCCGGGCTGCGGCCGGGCTGCGCCTAGGGCCGCGTGGGCGGGCAGGGCCGATGCCCAAGGGACCGCGGGCCCCGGGCCCTGAAGCCTCCGGGGCCACGTCCCTGTGAGCGACGTGCGGGATCTTGGGCGGGGCGCCAAGCGCCGAAGGGTTTGCTGGGTCACGGCCGCCCTGGGCTGGGAGGTGGTCGCCAAACCCTCCGCCGCCGCCCGATACCCGAGACCTCCGTTGCCCCTGCCTGGGCGGGCGAGGGGGCCCTGCCGGGGCGGGCCGGCCGCCAGGCTGGCGTTAAGGCGCCAGCGCCAGCGAAACTGGGCCTCAAGAGGCCGCCCGCGGCCCCCCGCCCCCGTCTACGGCCATACCACCCTGAACGCGCCCGATCTCGTCTGATCTCGGAAGCTAAGCAGGGTCGGGCCTGGTTAGTACTTGGATGGGAGACCGCCTGGGAATACCGGGTGCTGTAGGCTTTTTGCCTCCCGCTCCGCCCGCCTTCTCCTTTACTCGCCCGCGGCGGGGGGGCCGCCGGCTCCGCCCCCGCCGAGCCCCGCTGCAGGCAGTAGTCAAGGTGGGTTTACCTGCCCGAGCAGGAAGCTTGGGCGATGGCAGAAGTGGGAAGAAACTCTTGAGCACAGGTTCTTGGGATCCACGGAGCAGCGCATGCACATGCGATGGGTGCCTACACAGCTGGCTTGCTTGTCTGTGGGGAAAGGCGAGATGGGTCAGGGCCTGGGTTCCTGAGGGGCTGAGAATCAAGGCAGGGATAGAAGAAAGGGGACAGGCCCACATCCCCTGAACCCACGCCGGCGCCCACTCACCTTTGTGGAAAATACGATTGAAAAGTGCCCGCAAGAATCTCTTCAGATGCCTCCAGAGTTGAGGCAAGAAGGGGAGGGGGGAGGCCGGGAGCAGGGTGAGCCCTGAAATCCAACCCTTGTCCCGGTCACACCCCAGCAGCCCTCCCACCTCAGCCCCTTCAAGACCCCAGGGCTCCCCCAACCGCGCTGCACAGATCCTGCCCTGACCATAGTCACCATGTTGATCCCCACGTTGAGCAAGATGAAGCTGACCGGGATCAGAAGAATTGAGTATCCTTGCTCCTGGCATTTCCTGGGGATGGGGCCAGTGAACGGCTCGGCTCGGTAGTAGTTTCGCTCACCCATGGCCGTTGGTCCCAGGACTGCCTGGGCCCTCTGCCCTCCAGTTTTAACTGGGAGCCAGACTGGGTCATAATGGGGCAGGTGGTGAGGTCACAGTGAGGGAGGGGGATGAAAAGGAGGGCCCAGAGTGGCATTCCCTGGTAACCAGGGTCAGGTAAGCTGAGCCTGGACAGTCAAACAGGGCCCGGTGGCCGGCATACATCCCCTCGAGCGGTCATTCATTCGCTCACCGCCCGCTGACTCACTTGTTCAAATGACACATTGCGTCTCTTGGCCCCTCTTGAGACTAGGAAGACCTTGGCCTCAGAGGCCTGCTGAAGGCCTGGCTGGAGTCCAGAGCCTCAGCCTTCTTCATGCCCTTCACTGGGCCTGGAGCTGGACCTGCCCAGATGTGGAACCTCCCAGTTTGGAAGCAACTTCTTGTATGAGGCTCTCTGTGGACAGGGACAGCTGAGACACAGAGGAGGTGCCCAGAGACCAGGGGTTTGGAGTCTGCAGCTGCAGATATACTTAGTGCATGGTATAGGACCAGGAGGGGCCTGCTGGCAGAACTGTGGCCACTAAACCAAAGGGACCCTCAGGCCAAGAAGGGGACACTGGCTTCTTATTGCAGGAAGCCAAGCGCAGGGACCCAGGCTGGCAGAAGGAGTGGCGCTTCCAAGCCACAGACCACCAATGTTTCCTGGACTCTGGCGCTCTTTATTCCTCTCTCCATGCCCTGCCGCCCCCTGCCCCTGCCCCCACTTGCTGCTGGTAAGTTCATTTTCCCAGTCTGGCTCCCGTGCAGAGAGGGCCTGGAGGCCGAGGTGGAAGGTAGCAGCGAGTTGGCCCGCGCTTGGCCCTCCTGCGGTTGCCGCTTCAGCACCAGACTGTCATACACCTGGTAGTTGGCATTGCCTCCCGGGTTCCGGCTGAGTGGCATGAAGGTGGGCGGGGGTGGAGGGTGCTCGGTAGCCTGGACGTCGGGCAGGAGGTGAGAGGGGCGGAGGAGCAGCGCTGAGCTGGGAGCCGGGGCCCGCTGGTCCGAGGCCTCGGCCAGTACCGTGAGGGAGGCGGAGGTGGCCACAGGGCGCCGCAAGGGCAGGATCTCAGCCCATTCGGCCGCCGGGTGCCGCACCTCGTGGGGATCGCGGGAGTAATCCAAGTGTCCCGTGGAGGGATGCAGGCTGCGGTTGGACTCGCTGTGAGCACAGCTGGGGAGGCTACGTCTGTGGGCCGGTGGGGTGTCGCGCTACCAGGCGTCGGGCCGGTAGACCCGAGGCAACAGAGCGGATGGAGGCTCAGAGCCCTCCAGACCCAGACTCCGCCATGGGCCCAGTTGCCGTCCTTTCGGCCCGCGAGCCCCTCGACCTGCACCTGGCCGCCCCCACCGGCGCCCAGCCCCGGCGCCGCCACCTGTGTGCCGGTATGTCCCTCCACAGCTCCCTCCGTCAAAAGCCCCCCCCCACCCCGCCCCTCTGGCGTGTCACCGCGGCCGGGTGCGGGAGCGGGATCGAGGGCAGGGGCCGCTTCCCCGGGCCTGCCGGCCACCAGGGGCGGGGTCCTGAGCTCGGCGGGGGGTGTGGGGGCAAGGGTGGCCTTGCCGGGGCTGAGGGGCCGTGGCGACTCAATGGTGGCTCCCGGTGGCTTCGGGCCAGCTGCTGTCGGGCAGGAGGGCCGGCCCGGGCTGCGGCCGGGCTGCGCCTAGGGCCGCGTGGGCGGGCAGGGCCGATGCCCAAGGGACCGCGGGCCCCGGGCCCTGAAGCCTCCGGGGCCACGTCCCTGTGAGCGACGTGCGGGATCTTGGGCGGGGCGCCAAGCGCCGAAGGGTTTGCTGGGTCACGGCCGCCCTGGGCTGGGAGGTGGTCGCCAAACCCTCCGCCGCCGCCCGATACCCGAGACCTCCGTTGCCCCTGCCTGGGCGGGCGAGGGGGCCCTGCCGGGGCGGGCCGGCCGCCAGGCTGGCGTTAAGGCGCCAGCGCCAGCGAAACTGGGCCTCAAGAGGCCGCCCGCGGCCCCCCGCCCCCGTCTACGGCCATACCACCCTGAACGCGCCCGATCTCGTCTGATCTCGGAAGCTAAGCAGGGTCGGGCCTGGTTAGTACTTGGATGGGAGACCGCCTGGGAATACCGGGTGCTGTAGGCTTTTTGCCTCCCGCTCCGCCCGCCTTCTCCTTTACTCGCCCGCGGCGGGGGCCGCCGGCTCCGCCCCCGCCGGGCCCCGCTGCAGGCCCCACCTCCTCAGGCCCCTCCCACCACGGCGCGCGCCGGCGGGGTCGCTCCCCGCCGGCCCGGCCGGCCAGGCGGCCAGAAGGCGGCCCTGGAAGGCAGGCGCACCCCAGACGCTCCCGGGGTGGCTGGCCCGGACCCAGACTCCGCCGCGGGCCCAGTTGCCGTCCTTTCGGCCCGCGAGCCCCTCGACCTGCACCTGGCCGCCCCCACCGGCGCCCAGCCCCGGCGCCGCCACCTGTGTGCCGGTGTGTCCCTCCACAGCTCCCTCCGACAAAAGCCCCCCCCCACCCCGCCCCTCTGGCGTGTCACCGCGGCCGGGTGCGGGAGCGGGATCGAGGGCAGGGGCCGCTTCCCCGGGCCTGCCGGCCACCAGGGGCGGGGTCCTGAGCTCGGCGGGGGGTGTGGGGGCAAGGGTGGCCTTGCCGGGGCTGAGGGGCCGTGGCGACTCAATGGTGGCTCCCGGTGGCTTCGGGCCAGCTGCTGTCGGGCAGGAGGGCCGGCCCGGGCTGCGGCCGGGCTGCGCCTAGGGCCGCGTGGGCGGGCAGGGCCGATGCCCAAGGGACCGCGGGCCCCGGGCCCTGAAGCCTCCGGGGCCACGTCCCTGTGAGCGACGTGCGGGATCTTGGGCGGGGCGCCAAGCGCCGAAGGGTTTGCTGGGTCACGGCCGCCCTGGGCTGGGAGGTGGTCGCCAAACCCTCCGCCGCCGCCCGATACCCGAGACCTCCGTTGCCCCTGCCTGGGCGGGCGAGGGGGCCCTGCCGGGGCGGGCCGGCCGCCAGGCTGGCGTTAAGGCGCCAGCGCCAGCGAAACTGGGCCTCAAGAGGCCGCCCGCGGCCCCCCGCCCCCGTCTACGGCCATACCACCCTGAACGCGCCCGATCTCGTCTGATCTCGGAAGCTAAGCAGGGTCGGGCCTGGTTAGTACTTGGATGGGAGACCGCCTGGGAATACCGGGTGCTGTAGGCTTTTTGCCTCCCGCTCCGCCCGCCTTCTCCTTTACTCGCCCGCGGCGGGGTCGCCGGCTCCGCCCCCGCCGGGCCCCGCTGCAGGCCCCACCTCCTCAGGCCCCTCCCACCACGGCGCGCGCCGGCGGGGTCGCTCCCCGCCGGCCCGGCCGGCCAGGCGGCCAGAAGGCGGCCCTGGAAGGCAGCCGCACCCCACACGCTCCCGGGGTGGCTGGCCCGGACCCAGACTCCGCCGCGGGCCCAGTTGCCGTCCTTTCGGCCCGCGAGCCCCTCGACCTGCACCTGGCCGCCCCCACCGGCGCCCAACCCCGGCGCCGCCACCTGTGTGCCGGTGTGTCCCTCCACAGCTCCCTCCGACAAAAGCCCCCCCCCACCCCGCCCCTCTGGCGTGTCACCGCGGCCGGGTGCGGGAGCGGGATCGAGGGCAGGGGCCGCTTCCCCGGGCCTGCCGGCCACCAGGGGCGGGGTCCTGAGCTCGGCGGGGGGTGTGGGGGCAAGGGTGGCCTTGCCGGGGCTGAGGGGCCGTGGCGACTCAATGGTGGCTCCCGGTGGCTTCGGGCCAGCTGCTGTCGGGCAGGAGGGCCGGCCCGGGCTGCGGCCGGGCTGCGCCTAGGGCCGCGTGGGCGGGCAGGGCCGATGCCCAAGGGACCGCGGGCCCCGGGCCCTGAAGCCTCCGGGGCCACGTCCCTGTGAGCGACGTGCGGGATCTTGGGCGGGGCGCCAAGCGCCGAAGGGTTTGCTGGGTCACGGCCGCCCTGGGCTGGGAGGTGGTCGCCAAACCCTCCGCCGCCGCCCGATACCCGAGACCTCCGTTGCCCCTGCCTGGGCGGGCGAGGGGGCCCTGCCGGGGCGGGCCGGCCGCCAGGCTGGCGTTAAGGCGCCAGCGCCAGCGAAACTGGGCCTCAAGAGGCCGCCCGCGGCCCCCCGCCCCCGTCTACGGCCATACCACCCTGAACGCGCCCGATCTCGTCTGATCTCGGAAGCTAAGCAGGGTCGGGCCTGGTTAGTACTTGGATGGGAGACCGCCTGGGAATACCGGGTGCTGTAGGCTTTTTGCCTCCCGCTCCGCCCGCCTTCTCCTTTACTCGCCCGCGGCGGGGGCCGCCGGCTCCGCCCCCGCCGGGCCCCGCTGCAGGCCCCACCTCCTCAGGCCCCTCCCACCACGGCGCGCGCCGGCGGGGTCGCTCCCCGCCGGCCCGGCCGGCCAGGCGGCCAGAAGGCGGCCCTGGAAGGCAGGCGCACCCCAGACGCTCCCGGGGTGGCTGGCCCGGACCCAGACTCCGCCGCGGGCCCAGTTGCCGTCCTTTCGGCCCGCGAGCCCCTCGACCTGCACCTGGCCGCCCCCACCGGCGCCCAGCCCCGGCGCCGCCACCTGTGTGCCGGTGTGTCCCTCCACAGCTCCCTCTGACAAAAGCCCCCCCCCACCCCGCCCCTCTGGCGTGTCACCGCGGCCGGGTGCGGGAGCGGGATCGAGGGCAGGGGCCGCTTCCCCGGGCCTGCCGGCCACCAGGGGCGGGGTCCTGAGCTCGGCGGGGGGTGTGGGGGCAAGGGTGGCCTTGCCGGGGCTGAGGGGCCGTGGCGACTCATTGGTGGCTCCCGGTGGCTTCGGGCCAGCTGCTGTCGGGCAGGAGGGCCGGCCCGGGCTGCGGCCGGGCTGCGCCTAGGGCCGCGTGGGCGGGCAGGGCCGATGCCCAAGGGACCGCGGGCCCCGGGCCCTGAAGCCTCCGGGGCCACGTCCCTGTGAGCGACGTGCGGGATCTTGGGCGGGGCGCCAAGCGCCGAAGGGTTTGCTGGGTCACGGCCGCCCTGGGCTGGGAGGTGGTCGCCAAACCCTCCGCCGCCGCCCGATACCCGAGACCTCCGTTGCCCCTGCCTGGGCGGGCGAGGGGGCCCTGCCGGGGCGGGCCGGCCGCCAGGCTGGCGTTAAGGCGCCAGCGCCAGCGAAACTGGGCCTCAAGAGGCCGCCCGCGGCCCCCCGCCCCCGTCTACGGCCATACCACCCTGAACGCGCCCGATCTCGTCTGATCTCGGAAGCTAAGCAGGGTCGGGCCTGGTTAGTACTTGGATGGGAGACCGCCTGGGAATACCGGGTGCTGTAGGCTTTTTGCCTCCCGCTCCGCCCGCCTTCTCCTTTACTCGCCCGCGGCGGGGGCCGCCGGCTCCGCCCCCGCCGGGCCCCGCTGCAGGCCCCACCTCCTCAGGCCCCTCCCACCACGGCGCGCGCCGGCGGGGTCGCTCCCCGCCGGCCCGGCCGGCCAGGCGGCCAGAAGGCGGCCCTGGAAGGCAGGCGCACCCCAGACGCTCCCGGGGTGGCTGGCCCGGACCCAGACTCCGCCGCGGGCCCAGTTGCCGTCCTTTCGGCCCGCGAGCCCCTCGACCTGCACCTGGCCGCCCCCACCGGCGCCCAGCCCCGGCGCCGCCACCTGTGTGCCGGTGTGTCCCTCCACAGCTCCCTCCGTCAAAAGCCCCCCCCCACCCCGCCCCTCTGGCGTGTCACCGCGGCCGGGTGCGGGAGCGGGATCGAGGGCAGGGGCCGCTTCCCCGGGCCTGCCGGCCACCAGGGGCGGGGTCCTGAGCTCGGCGGGGGGTGTGGGGGCAAGGGTGGCCTTGCCGGGGCTGAGGGGCCGTGGCGACTCAATGGTGGCTCCCGGTGGCTTCGGGCCAGCTGCTGTCGGGCAGGAGGGCCGGCCCGGGCTGCGGCCGGGCTGCGCCTAGGGCCGCGTGGGCGGGCAGGGCCGATGCCCAAGGGACCGCGGGCCCCGGGCCCTGAAGCCTCCGGGGCCACGTCCCTGTGAGCGACGTGCGGGATCTTGGGCGGGGCGCCAAGCGCCGAAGGGTTTGCTGGGTCACGGCCGCCCTGGGCTGGGAGGTGGTCGCCAAACCCTCCGCCGCCGCCCGATACCCGAGACCTCCGTTGCCCCTGCCTGGGCGGGCGAGGGGGCCCTGCCGGGGCGGGCCGGCCGCCAGGCTGGCGTTAAGGCGCCAGCGCCAGCGAAACTGGGCCTCAAGAGGCCGCCCGCGGCCCCCCGCCCCCGTCTACGGCCATACCACCCTGAACGCGCCCGATCTCGTCTGATCTCGGAAGCTAAGCAGGGTCGGGCCTGGTTAGTACTTGGATGGGAGACCGCCTGGGAATACCGGGTGCTGTAGGCTTTTTGCCTCCCGCTCCGCCCGCCTTCTCCTTTACTCGCCCGCGGCGGGGGGGCCGCCGGCTCCGCCCCCGCCGAGCCCCGCTGCAGGCAGTAGTCAAGGTGGGTTTACCTGCCCGAGCAGGAAGCTTGGGCGATGGCAGAAGTGGGAAGAAACTCTTGAGCACAGGTTCTTGGGATCCACGGAGCAGCGCATGCACATGCGATGGGTGCCTACACAGCTGGCTTGCTTGTCTGTGGGGAAAGGCGAGATGGGTCAGGGCCTGGGTTCCTGAGGGGCTGAGAATCAAGGCAGGGATAGAAGAAAGGGGACAGGCCCACATCCCCTGAACCCACGCCGGCGCCCACTCACCTTTGTGGAAAATACGATTGAAAAGTGCCCGCAAGAATCTCTTCAGATGCCTCCAGAGTTGAGGCAAGAAGGGGAGGGGGGAGGCCGGGAGCAGGGTGAGCCCTGAAATCCAACCCTTGTCCCGGTCACACCCCAGCAGCCCTCCCACCTCAGCCCCTTCAAGACCCCAGGGCTCCCCCAACCGCGCTGCACAGATCCTGCCCTGACCATAGTCACCATGTTGATCCCCACGTTGAGCAAGATGAAGCTGACCGGGATCAGAAGAATTGAGTATCCTTGCTCCTGGCATTTCCTGGGGATGGGGCCAGTGAACGGCTCGGCTCGGTAGTAGTTTCGCTCACCCATGGCCGTTGGTCCCAGGACTGCCTGGGCCCTCTGCCCTCCAGTTTTAACTGGGAGCCAGACTGGGTCATAATGGGGCAGGTGGTGAGGTCACAGTGAGGGAGGGGGATGAAAAGGAGGGCCCAGAGTGGCATTCCCTGGTAACCAGGGTCAGGTAAGCTGAGCCTGGACAGTCAAACAGGGCCCGGTGGCCGGCATACATCCCCTCGAGCGGTCATTCATTCGCTCACCGCCCGCTGACTCACTTGTTCAAATGACACATTGCGTCTCTTGGCCCCTCTTGAGACTAGGAAGACCTTGGCCTCAGAGGCCTGCTGAAGGCCTGGCTGGAGTCCAGAGCCTCAGCCTTCTTCATGCCCTTCACTGGGCCTGGAGCTGGACCTGCCCAGATGTGGAACCTCCCAGTTTGGAAGCAACTTCTTGTATGAGGCTCTCTGTGGACAGGGACAGCTGAGACACAGAGGAGGTGCCCAGAGACCAGGGGTTTGGAGTCTGCAGCTGCAGATGTACTTAGTGCATGGTATAGGACCAGGAGGGGCCTGCTGGCAGAACTGTGGCCACTAAACCAAAGGGACCCTCAGGCCAAGAAGGGGACACTGGCTTCTTATTGCAGGAAGCCAAGCGCAGGGACCCAGGCTGGCAGAAGGAGTGGCGCTTCCAAGCCACAGACCACCAATGTTTCCTGGACTCTGGCGCTCTTTATTCCTCTCTCCATGCCCTGCCGCCCCCTGCCCCTGCCCCCACTTGCTGCTGGTAAGTTCATTTTCCCAGTCTGGCTCCCGTGCAGAGAGGGCCTGGAGGCCGAGGTGGAAGGTAGCAGCGAGTTGGCCCGCGCTTGGCCCTCCTGCGGTTGCCGCTTCAGCACCAGACTGTCATACACCTGGTAGTTGGCATTGCCTCCCGGGTTCCGGCTGAGTGGCATGAAGGTGGGCGGGGGTGGAGGGTGCTCGGTAGCCTGGACGTCGGGCAGGAGGTGAGAGGGGCGGAGGAGCAGCGCTGAGCTGGGAGCCGGGGCCCGCTGGTCCAAGGCCTCGGCCAGTACCGTGAGGGAGGCGGAGGTGGCCACAGGGCGCCGCAAGGGCAGGATCTCAGCCCATTCGGCCGCCGGGTGCCGCACCTCGTGGGGATCGCGGGAGTAATCCAAGTGTCCCGTGGAGGGATGCAGGCTGCGGTTGGACTCGCTGTGAGCACAGCTGGGGAGGCTACGTCTCTGGGCCGGTGGGGTGTCGCGCTACCAGGCGTCGGGCCGGTAGACCCGAGGCAACAGAGCGGATGGAGGCTCAGAGCCCTCCAGACCCAGACTCCGCCATGGGCCCAGTTGCCGTCCTTTCGGCCCGCGAGCCCCTCGACCTGCACCTGGCCGCCCCCACCGGCGCCCAGCCCCGGCGCCGCCACCTGTGTGCCGGTATGTCCCTCCACAGCTCCCTCCGTCAAAAGCCCCCCCCCACCCCGCCCCTCTGGCGTGTCACCGCGGCCGGGTGCGGGAGCGGGATCGAGGGCAGGGGCCGCTTCCCCGGGCCTGCCGGCCACCAGGGGCGGGGTCCTGAGCTCGGCGGGGGGTGTGGGGGCAAGGGTGGCCTTGCCGGGGCTGAGGGGCCGTGGCGACTCAATGGTGGCTCCCGGTGGCTTCGGGCCAGCTGCTGTCGGGCAGGAGGGCCGGCCCGGGCTGCGGCCGGGCTGCGCCTAGGGCCGCGTGGGCGGGCAGGGCCGATGCCCAAGGGACCGCGGGCCCCGGGCCCTGAAGCCTCCGGGGCCACGTCCCTGTGAGCGACGTGCGGGATCTTGGGCGGGGCGCCAAGCGCCGAAGGGTTTGCTGGGTCACGGCCGCCCTGGGCTGGGAGGTGGTCGCCAAACCCTCCGCCGCCGCCCGATACCCGAGACCTCCGTTGCCCCTGCCTGGGCGGGCGAGGGGGCCCTGCCGGGGCGGGCCGGCCGCCAGGCTGGCGTTAAGGCGCCAGCGCCAGCGAAACTGGGCCTCAAGAGGCCGCCCGCGGCCCCCCGCCCCCGTCTACGGCCATACCACCCTGAACGCGCCCGATCTCGTCTGATCTCGGAAGCTAAGCAGGGTCGGGCCTGGTTAGTACTTGGATGGGAGACCGCCTGGGAATACCGGGTGCTGTAGGCTTTTTGCCTCCCGCTCCGCCCGCCTTCTCCTTTACTCGCCCGCGGCGGGGGCCGCCGGCTCCGCCCCCGCCGGGCCCCGCTGCAGGCCCCACCTCCTCAGGCCCCTCCCACCACGGCGCGCGCCGGCGGGGTCGCTCCCCGCCGGCCCGGCCGGCCAGGCGGCCAGAAGGCGGCCCTGGAAGGCAGCCGCACCCCAGACGCTCCCGGGGTGGCTGGCCCGGACCCAGACTCCGCCGCGGGCCCAGTTGCCGTCCTTTCGGCCCGCGAGCCCCTCGACCTGCACCTGGCCGCCCCCACCGGCGCCCAACCCCGGCGCCGCCACCTGTGTGCCGGTGTGTCCCTCCACAGCTCCCTCCGACAAAAGCCCCCCCCCACCCCGCCCCTCTGGCGTGTCACCGCGGCCGGGTGCGGGAGCGGGATCGAGGGCAGGGGCCGCTTCCCCGGGCCTGCCGGCCACCAGGGGCGGGGTCCTGAGCTCGGCGGGGGGTGTGGGGGCAAGGGTGGCCTTGCCGGGGCTGAGGGGCCGTGGCGACTCAATGGTGGCTCCCGGTGGCTTCGGGCCAGCTGCTGTCGGGCAGGAGGGCCGGCCCGGGCTGCGGCCGGGCTGCGCCTAGGGCCGCGTGGGCGGGCAGGGCCGATGCCCAAGGGACCGCGGGCCCCGGGCCCTGAAGCCTCCGGGGCCACGTCCCTGTGAGCGACGTGCGGGATCTTGGGCGGGGCGCCAAGCGCCGAAGGGTTTGCTGGGTCACGGCCGCCCTGGGCTGGGAGGTGGTCGCCAAACCCTCCGCCGCCGCCCGATACCCGAGACCTCCGTTGCCCCTGCCTGGGCGGGCGAGGGGGCCCTGCCGGGGCGGGCCGGCCGCCAGGCTGGCGTTAAGGCGCCAGCGCCAGCGAAACTGGGCCTCAAGAGGCCGCCCGCGGCCCCCCGCCCCCGTCTACGGCCATACCACCCTGAACGCGCCCGATCTCGTCTGATCTCGGAAGCTAAGCAGGGTCGGGCCTGGTTAGTACTTGGATGGGAGACCGCCTGGGAATACCGGGTGCTGTAGGCTTTTTGCCTCCCGCTCCGCCCGCCTTCTCCTTTACTCGCCCGCGGCGGGGGCCGCCGGCTCCGCCCCCGCCGGGCCCCGCTGCAGGCCCCACCTCCTCAGGCCCCTCCCACCACGGCGCGCGCCGGCGGGGTCGCTCCCCGCCGGCCCGGCCGGCCAGGCGGCCAGAAGGCGGCCCTGGAAGGCAGGCGCACCCCAGACGCTCCCGGGGTGGCTGGCCCGGACCCAGACTCCGCCGCGGGCCCAGTTGCCGTCCTTTCGGCCCGCGAGCCCCTCGACCTGCACCTGGCCGCCCCCACCGGCGCCCAGCCCCGGCGCCGCCACCTGTGTGCCGGTGTGTCCCTCCACAGCTCCCTCCGACAAAAGCCCCCCCCCACCCCGCCCCTCTGGCGTGTCACCGCGGCCGGGTGCGGGAGCGGGATCGAGGGCAGGGGCCGCTTCCCCGGGCCTGCCGGCCACCAGGGGCGGGGTCCTGAGCTCGGCGGGGGGTGTGGGGGCAAGGGTGGCCTTGCCGGGGCTGAGGGGCCGTGGCGACTCAATGGTGGCTCCCGGTGGCTTCGGGCCAGCTGCTGTCGGGCAGGAGGGCCGGCCCGGGCTGCGGCCGGGCTGCGCCTAGGGCCGCGTGGGCGGGCAGGGCCGATGCCCAAGGGACCGCGGGCCCCGGGCCCTGAAGCCTCCGGGGCCACGTCCCTGTGAGCGACGTGCGGGATCTTGGGCGGGGCGCCAAGCGCCGAAGGGTTTGCTGGGTCACGGCCGCCCTGGGCTGGGAGGTGGTCGCCAAACCCTCCGCCGCCGCCCGATACCCGAGACCTCCGTTGCCCCTGCCTGGGCGGGCGAGGGGGCCCTGCCGGGGCGGGCCGGCCGCCAGGCTGGCGTTAAGGCGCCAGCGCCAGCGAAACTGGGCCTCAAGAGGCCGCCCGCGGCCCCCCGCCCCCGTCTACGGCCATACCACCCTGAACGCGCCCGATCTCGTCTGATCTCGGAAGCTAAGCAGGGTCGGGCCTGGTTAGTACTTGGATGGGAGACCGCCTGGGAATACCGGGTGCTGTAGGCTTTTTGCCTCCCGCTCCGCCCGCCTTCTCCTTTACTCGCCCGCGGCGGGGGCCGCCGGCTCCGCCCCCGCCGGGCCCCGCTGCAGGCCCCACCTCCTCAGGCCCCTCCCACCACGGCGCGCGCCGGCGGGGTCGCTCCCCGCCGGCCCGGCCGGCCAGGCGGCCAGAAGGCGGCCCTGGAAGGCAGGCGCACCCCAGACGCTCCCGGGGTGGCTGGCCCGGACCCAGACTCCGCCGCGGGCCCAGTTGCCGTCCTTTCGGCCCGCGAGCCCCTCGACCTGCACCTGGCCGCCCCCACCGGCGCCCAGCCCCGGCGCCGCCACCTGTGTGCCGGTGTGTCCCTCCACAGCTCCCTCCGACAAAAGCCCCCCCCCACCCCGCCCCTCTGGCGTGTCACCGCGGCCGGGTGCGGGAGCGGGATCGAGGGCAGGGGCCGCTTCCCCGGGCCTGCCGGCCACCAGGGGCGGGGTCCTGAGCTCGGCGGGGGGTGTGGGGGCAAGGGTGGCCTTGCCGGGGCTGAGGGGCCGTGGCGACTCAATGGTGGCTCCCGGTGGCTTCGGGCCAGCTGCTGTCGGGCAGGAGGGCCGGCCCGGGCTGCGGCCGGGCTGCGCCTAGGGCCGCGTGGGCGGGCAGGGCCGATGCCCAAGGGACCGCGGGCCCCGGGCCCTGAAGCCTCCGGGGCCACGTCCCTGTGAGCGACGTGCGGGATCTTGGGCGGGGCGCCAAGCGCCGAAGGGTTTGCTGGGTCACGGCCGCCCTGGGCTGGGAGGTGGTCGCCAAACCCTCCGCCGCCGCCCGATACCCGAGACCTCCGTTGCCCCTGCCTGGGCGGGCGAGGGGGCCCTGCCGGGGCGGGCCGGCCGCCAGGCTGGCGTTAAGGCGCCAGCGCCAGCGAAACTGGGCCTCAAGAGGCCGCCCGCGGCCCCCCGCCCCCGTCTACGGCCATACCACCCTGAACGCGCCCGATCTCGTCTGATCTCGGAAGCTAAGCAGGGTCGGGCCTGGTTAGTACTTGGATGGGAGACCGCCTGGGAATACCGGGTGCTGTAGGCTTTTTGCCTCCCGCTCCGCCCGCCTTCTCCTTTACTCGCCCGCGGCGGGGGCCGCCGGCTCCGCCCCCGCCGGGCCCCGCTGCAGGCCCCACCTCCTCAGGCCCCTCCCACCACGGCGCGCGCCGGCGGGGTCGCTCCCCGCCGGCCCGGCCGGCCAGGCGGCCAGAAGGCGGCCCTGGAAGGCAGGCGCACCCCAGACGCTCCCGGGGTGGCTGGCCCGGACCCAGACTCCGCCGCGGGCCCAGTTGCCGTCCTTTCGGCCCGCGAGCCCCTCGACCTGCACCTGGCCGCCCCCACCGGCGCCCAGCCCCGGCGCCGCCACCTGTGTGCCGGTGTGTCCCTCCACAGCTCCCTCCGACAAAAGCCCCCCCCCACCCCGCCCCTCTGGCGTGTCACCGCGGCCGGGTGCGGGAGCGGGATCGAGGGCAGGGGCCGCTTCCCCGGGCCTGCCGGCCACCAGGGGCGGGGTCCTGAGCTCGGCGGGGGGTGTGGGGGCAAGGGTGGCCTTGCCGGGGCTGAGGGGCCGTGGCGACTCAATGGTGGCTCCCGGTGGCTTCGGGCCAGCTGCTGTCGGGCAGGAGGGCCGGCCCGGGCTGCGGCCGGGCTGCGCCTAGGGCCGCGTGGGCGGGCAGGGCCGATGCCCAAGGGACCGCGGGCCCCGGGCCCTGAAGCCTCCGGGGCCACGTCCCTGTGAGCGACGTGCGGGATCTTGGGCGGGGCGCCAAGCGCCGAAGGGTTTGCTGGGTCACGGCCGCCCTGGGCTGGGAGGTGGTCGCCAAACCCTCCGCCGCCGCCCGATACCCGAGACCTCCGTTGCCCCTGCCTGGGCGGGCGAGGGGGCCCTGCCGGGGCGGGCCGGCCGCCAGGCTGGCGTTAAGGCGCCAGCGCCAGCGAAACTGGGCCTCAAGAGGCCGCCCGCGGCCCCCCGCCCCCGTCTACGGCCATACCACCCTGAACGCGCCCGATCTCGTCTGATCTCGGAAGCTAAGCAGGGTCGGGCCTGGTTAGTACTTGGATGGGAGACCGCCTGGGAATACCGGGTGCTGTAGGCTTTTTGCCTCCCTCTCCGCCCGCCTTCTCCTTTACTCGCCCGCGGCGGGGGCCGCCGGCTCCGCCCCCGCCGGGCCCCGCTGCAGGCCCCACCTCCTCAGGCCCCTCCCACCACGGCGCGCGCCGGCGGGGTCGCTCCCCGCCGGCCCGGCCGGCCAGGCGGCCAGAAGGCGGCCCTGGAAGGCAGGCGCACCCCAGACGCTCCCGGGGTGGCTGGCCCGGACCCAGACTCCGCCGCGGGCCCAGTTGCCGTCCTTTCGGCCCGCGAGCCCCTCGACCTGCACCTGGCCGCCCCCACCGGCGCCCAGCCCCGGCGCCGCCACCTGTGTGCCGGTGTGTCCCTCCACAGCTCCCTCTGACAAAAGCCCCCCCCCACCCCGCCCCTCTGGCGTGTCACCGCGGCCGGGTGCGGGAGCGGGATCGAGGGCAGGGGCCGCTTCCCCGGGCCTGCCGGCCACCAGGGGCGGGGTCCTGAGCTCGGCGGGGGGTGTGGGGGCAAGGGTGGCCTTGCCGGGGCTGAGGGGCCGTGGCGACTCAATGGTGGCTCCCGGTGGCTTCGGGCCAGCTGCTGTCGGGCAGGAGGGCCGGCCCGGGCTGCGGCCGGGCTGCGCCTAGGGCCGCGTGGGCGGGCAGGGCCGATGCCCAAGGGACCGCGGGCCCCGGGCCCTGAAGCCTCCGGGGCCACGTCCCTGTGAGCGACGTGCGGGATCTTGGGCGGGGCGCCAAGCGCCGAAGGGTTTGCTGGGTCACGGCCGCCCTGGGCTGGGAGGTGGTCGCCAAACCCTCCGCCGCCGCCCGATACCCGAGACCTCCGTTGCCCCTGCCTGGGCGGGCGAGGGGGCCCTGCCGGGGCGGGCCGGCCGCCAGGCTGGCGTTAAGGCGCCAGCGCCAGCGAAACTGGGCCTCAAGAGGCCGCCCGCGGCCCCCCGCCCCCGTCTACGGCCATACCACCCTGAACGCGCCCGATCTCGTCTGATCTCGGAAGCTAAGCAGGGTCGGGCCTGGTTAGTACTTGGATGGGAGACCGCCTGGGAATACCGGGTGCTGTAGGCTTTTTGCCTCCCGCTCCGCCCGCCTTCTCCTTTACTCGCCCGCGGCGGGGGCCGCCGGCTCCGCCCCCGCCGGGCCCCGCTGCAGGCCCCACCTCCTCAGGCCCCTCCCACCACGGCGCGCGCCGGCGGGGTCGCTCCCCGCCGGCCCGGCCGGCCAGGCGGCCAGAAGGCGGCCCTGGAAGGCAGGCGCACCCCAGACGCTCCCGGGGTGGCTGGCCCGGACCCAGACTCCGCCGCGGGCCCAGTTGCCGTCCTTTCGGCCCGCGAGCCCCTCGACCTGCACCTGGCCGCCCCCACCGGCGCCCAGCCCCGGCGCCGCCACCTGTGTGCCGGTGTGTCCCTCCACAGCTCCCTCCGACAAAAGCCCCCCCCCACCCCGCCCCTCTGGCGTGTCACCGCGGCCGGGTGCGGGAGCGGGATCGAGGGCAGGGGCCGCTTCCCCGGGCCTGCCGGCCACCAGGGGCGGGGTCCTGAGCTCGGCGGGGGGTGTGGGGGCAAGGGTGGCCTTGCCGGGGCTGAGGGGCCGTGGCGACTCATTGGTGGCTCCCGGTGGCTTCGGGCCAGCTGCTGTCGGGCAGGAGGGCCGGCCCGGGCTGCGGCCGGGCTGCGCCTAGGGCCGCGTGGGCGGGCAGGGCCGATGCCCAAGGGACCGCGGGCCCCGGGCCCTGAAGCCTCCGGGGCCACGTCCCTGTGAGCGACGTGCGGGATCTTGGGCGGGGCGCCAAGCGCCGAAGGGTTTGCTGGGTCACGGCCGCCCTGGGCTGGGAGGTGGTCGCCAAACCCTCCGCCGCCGCCCGATACCCGAGACCTCCGTTGCCCCTGCCTGGGCGGGCGAGGGGGCCCTGCCGGGGCGGGCCGGCCGCCAGGCTGGCGTTAAGGCGCCAGCGCCAGCGAAACTGGGCCTCAAGAGGCCGCCCGCGGCCCCCCGCCCCCGTCTACGGCCATACCACCCTGAACGCGCCCGATCTCGTCTGATCTCGGAAGCTAAGCAGGGTCGGGCCTGGTTAGTACTTGGATGGGAGACCGCCTGGGAATACCGGGTGCTGTAGGCTTTTTGCCTCCCGCTCCGCCCGCCTTCTCCTTTACTCGCCCGCGGCGGGGGGGCCGCCGGCTCCGCCCCCGCCGAGCCCCGCTGCAGGCAGTAGTCAAGGTGGGTTTACCTGCCCGAGCAGGAAGCTTGGGCGATGGCAGAAGTGGGAAGAAACTCTTGAGCACAGGTTCTTGGGATCCACGGAGCAGCGCATGCACATGCGATGGGTGCCTACACAGCTGGCTTGCTTGTCTGTGGGGAAAGGCGAGATGGGTCAGGGCCTGGGTTCCTGAGGGGCTGAGAATCAAGGCAGGGATAGAAGAAAGGGGACAGGCCCACATCCCCTGAACCCACGCCGGCGCCCACTCACCTTTGTGGAAAATACGATTGAAAAGTGCCCGCAAGAATCTCTTCAGATGCCTCCAGAGTTGAGGCAAGAAGGGGAGGGGGGAGGCCGGGAGCAGGGTGAGCCCTGAAATCCAACCCTTGTCCCGGTCACACCCCAGCAGCCCTCCCACCTCAGCCCCTTCAAGACCCCAGGGCTCCCCCAACCGCGCTGCACAGATCCTGCCCTGACCATAGTCACCATGTTGATCCCCACGTTGAGCAAGATGAAGCTGACCGGGATCAGAAGAATTGAGTATCCTTGCTCCTGGCATTTCCTGGGGATGGGGCCAGTGAACGGCTCGGCTCGGTAGTAGTTTCGCTCACCCATGGCCGTTGGTCCCAGGACTGCCTGGGCCCTCTGCCCTCCAGTTTTAACTGGGAGCCAGACTGGGTCATAATGGGGCAGGTGGTGAGGTCACAGTGAGGGAGGGGGATGAAAAGGAGGGCCCAGAGTGGCATTCCCTGGTAACCAGGGTCAGGTAAGCTGAGCCTGGACAGTCAAACAGGGCCCGGTGGCCGGCATACATCCCCTCGAGCGGTCATTCATTCGCTCACCGCCCGCTGACTCACTTGTTCAAATGACACATTGCGTCTCTTGGCCCCTCTTGAGACTAGGAAGACCTTGGCCTCAGAGGCCTGCTGAAGGCCTGGCTGGAGTCCAGAGCCTCAGCCTTCTTCATGCCCTTCACTGGGCCTGGAGCTGGACCTGCCCAGATGTGGAACCTCCCAGTTTGGAAGCAACTTCTTGTATGAGGCTCTCTGTGGACAGGGACAGCTGAGACACAGAGGAGGTGCCCAGAGACCAGGGGTTTGGAGTCTGCAGCTGCAGATATACTTAGTGCATGGTATAGGACCAGGAGGGGCCTGCTGGCAGAACTGTGGCCACTAAACCAAAGGGACCCTCAGGCCAAGAAGGGGACACTGGCTTCTTATTGCAGGAAGCCAAGCGCAGGGACCCAGGCTGGCAGAAGGAGTGGCGCTTCCAAGCCACAGACCACCAATGTTTCCTGGACTCTGGCGCTCTTTATTCCTCTCTCCATGCCCTGCCGCCCCCTGCCCCTGCCCCCACTTGCTGCTGGTAAGTTCATTTTCCCAGTCTGGCTCCCGTGCAGAGAGGGCCTGGAGGCCGAGGTGGAAGGTAGCAGCGAGTTGGCCCGCGCTTGGCCCTCCTGCGGTTGCCGCTTCAGCACCAGACTGTCATACACCTGGTAGTTGGCATTGCCTCCCGGGTTCCGGCTGAGTGGCATGAAGGTGGGCGGGGGTGGAGGGTGCTCGGTAGCCTGGACGTCGGGCAGGAGGTGAGAGGGGCGGAGGAGCAGCGCTGAGCTGGGAGCCGGGGCCCGCTGGTCCGAGGCCTCGGCCAGTACCGTGAGGGAGGCGGAGGTGGCCACAGGGCGCCGCAAGGGCAGGATCTCAGCCCATTCGGCCGCCGGGTGCCGCACCTCGTGGGGATCGCGGGAGTAATCCAAGTGTCCCGTGGAGGGATGCAGGCTGCGGTTGGACTCGCTGTGAGCACAGCTGGGGAGGCTACGTCTGTGGGCCGGTGGGGTGTCGCGCTACCAGGCGTCGGGCCGGTAGACCCGAGGCAACAGAGCGGATGGAGGCTCAGAGCCCTCCAGACCCAGACTCCGCCATGGGCCCAGTTGCCGTCCTTTCGGCCCGCGAGCCCCTCGACCTGCACCTGGCCGCCCCCACCGGCGCCCAGCCCCGGCGCCGCCACCTGTGTGCCGGTATGTCCCTCCACAGCTCCCTCCGTCAAAAGCCCCCCCCCACCCCGCCCCTCTGGCGTGTCACCGCGGCCGGGTGCGGGAGCGGGATCGAGGGCAGGGGCCGCTTCCCCGGGCCTGCCGGCCACCAGGGGCGGGGTCCTGAGCTCGGCGGGGGGTGTGGGGGCAAGGGTGGCCTTGCCGGGGCTGAGGGGCCGTGGCGACTCAATGGTGGCTCCCGGTGGCTTCGGGCCAGCTGCTGTCGGGCAGGAGGGCCGGCCCGGGCTGCGGCCGGGCTGCGCCTAGGGCCGCGTGGGCGGGCAGGGCCGATGCCCAAGGGACCGCGGGCCCCGGGCCCTGAAGCCTCCGGGGCCACGTCCCTGTGAGCGACGTGCGGGATCTTGGGCGGGGCGCCAAGCGCCGAAGGGTTTGCTGGGTCACGGCCGCCCTGGGCTGGGAGGTGGTCGCCAAACCCTCCGCCGCCGCCCGATACCCGAGACCTCCGTTGCCCCTGCCTGGGCGGGCGAGGGGGCCCTGCCGGGGCGGGCCGGCCGCCAGGCTGGCGTTAAGGCGCCAGCGCCAGCGAAACTGGGCCTCAAGAGGCCGCCCGCGGACCCCGCCCCCGTCTACGGCCATACCACCCTGAACGCGCCCGATCTCGTCTGATCTCGGAAGCTAAGCAGGGTCGGGCCTGGTTAGTACTTGGATGGGAGACCGCCTGGGAATACCGGGTGCTGTAGGCTTTTTGCCTCCCGCTCCGCCCGCCTTCTCCTTTACTCGCCCGCGGCGGGGGCCGCCGGCTCCGCCCCCGCCGGGCCCCGCTGCAGGCCCCACCTCCTCAGGCCCCTCCCACCACGGCGCGCGCCGGCGGGGTCGCTCCCCGCCGGCCCGGCCGGCCAGGCGGCCAGAAGGCGGCCCTGGAAGGCAGCCGCACCCCAGACGCTCCCGGGGTGGCTGGCCCGGACCCAGACTCCGCCGCGGGCCCAGTTGCCGTCCTTTCGGCCCGCGAGCCCCTCGACCTGCACCTGGCCGCCCCCACCGGCGCCCAGCCCCGGCGCCGCCACCTGTGTGCCGGTGTGTCCCTCCACAGCTCCCTCCGACAAAAGCCCCCCCCCACCCCGCCCCTCTGGCGTGTCACCGCGGCCGGGTGCGGGAGCGGGATCGAGGGCAGGGGCCGCTTCCCCGGGCCTGCCGGCCACCAGGGGCGGGGTCCTGAGCTCGGCGGGGGGTGTGGGGGCAAGGGTGGCCTTGCCGGGGCTGAGGGGCCGTGGCGACTCAATGGTGGCTCCCGGTGGCTTCGGGCCAGCTGCTGTCGGGCAGGAGGGCCGGCCCGGGCTGCGGCCGGGCTGCGCCTAGGGCCGCGTGGGCGGGCAGGGCCGATGCCCAAGGGACCGCGGGCCCCGGGCCCTGAAGCCTCCGGGGCCACGTCCCTGTGAGCGACGTGTGGGATCTTGGGCGGGGCGCCAAGCGCCGAAGGGTTTGCTGGGTCACGGCCGCCCTGGGCTGGGAGGTGGTCGCCAAACCCTCCGCCGCCGCCCGATACCCGAGACCTCCGTTGCCCCTGCCTGGGCGGGCGAGGGGGCCCTGCCGGGGCGGGCCGGCCGCCAGGCTGGCGTTAAGGCGCCAGCGCCAGCGAAACTGGGCCTCAAGAGGCCGCCCGCGGCCCCCCGCCCCCGTCTACGGCCATACCACCCTGAACGCGCCCGATCTCGTCTGATCTCGGAAGCTAAGCAGGGTCGGGCCTGGTTAGTACTTGGATGGGAGACCGCCTGGGAATACCGGGTGCTGTAGGCTTTTTGCCTCCCGCTCCGCCCGCCTTCTCCTTTACTCGCCCGCGGCGGGGTCGCCGGCTCCGCCCCCGCCGGGCCCCGCTGCAGGCCCCACCTCCTCAGGCCCCTCCCACCACGGCGCGCGCCGGCGGGGTCGCTCCCCGCCGGCCCGGCCGGCCAGGCGGCCAGAAGGCGGCCCTGGAAGGCAGCCGCACCCCACACGCTCCCGGGGTGGCTGGCCCGGACCCAGACTCCGCCGCGGGCCCAGTTGCCGTCCTTTCGGCCCGCGAGCCCCTCGACCTGCACCTGGCCGCCCCCACCGGCGCCCAACCCCGGCGCCGCCACCTGTGTGCCGGTGTGTCCCTCCACAGCTCCCTCTGACAAAAGCCCCCCCCCACCCCGCCCCTCTGGCGTGTCACCGCGGCCGGGTGCGGGAGCGGGATCGAGGGCAGGGGCCGCTTCCCCGGGCCTGCCGGCCACCAGGGGCGGGGTCCTGAGCTCGGCGGGGGGTGTGGGGGCAAGGGTGGCCTTGCCGGGGCTGAGGGGCCGTGGCGACTCAATGGTGGCTCCCGGTGGCTTCGGGCCAGCTGCTGTCGGGCAGGAGGGCCGGCCCGGGCTGCGGCCGGGCTGCGCCTAGGGCCGCGTGGGCGGGCAGGGCCGATGCCCAAGGGACCGCGGGCCCCGGGCCCTGAAGCCTCCGGGGCCACGTCCCTGTGAGCGACGTGCGGGATCTTGGGCGGGGCGCCAAGCGCCGAAGGGTTTGCTGGGTCACGGCCGCCCTGGGCTGGGAGGTGGTCGCCAAACCCTCCGCCGCCGCCCGATACCCGAGACCTCCGTTGCCCCTGCCTGGGCGGGCGAGGGGGCCCTGCCGGGGCGGGCCGGCCGCCAGGCTGGCGTTAAGGCGCCAGCGCCAGCGAAACTGGGCCTCAAGAGGCCGCCCGCGGCCCCCCGCCCCCGTCTACGGCCATACCACCCTGAACGCGCCCGATCTCGTCTGATCTCGGAAGCTAAGCAGGGTCGGGCCTGGTTAGTACTTGGATGGGAGACCGCCTGGGAATACCGGGTGCTGTAGGCTTTTTGCCTCCCGCTCCGCCCGCCTTCTCCTTTACTCGCCCGCGGCGGGGTCGCCGGCTCCGCCCCCGCCGGGCCCCGCTGCAGGCCCCACCTCCTCAGGCCCCTCCCACCACGGCGCGCGCCGGCGGGGTCGCTCCCCGCCGGCCCGGCCGGCCAGGCGGCCAGAAGGCGGCCCTGGAAGGCAGCCGCACCCCAGACGCTCCCGGGGTGGCTGGCCCGGACCCAGACTCCGCCGCGGGCCCAGTTGCCGTCCTTTCGGCCCGCGAGCCCCTCGACCTGCACCTGGCCGCCCCCACCGGCGCCCAACCCCGGCGCCGCCACCTGTGTGCCGGTGTGTCCCTCCACAGCTCCCTCCGACAAAAGCCCCCCCCCACCCCGCCCCTCTGGCGTGTCACCGCGGCCGGGTGCGGGAGCGGGATCGAGGGCAGGGGCCGCTTCCCCGGGCCTGCCGGCCACCAGGGGCGGGGTCCTGAGCTCGGCGGGGGGTGTGGGGGCAAGGGTGGCCTTGCCGGGGCTGAGGGGCCGTGGCGACTCAATGGTGGCTCCCGGTGGCTTCGGGCCAGCTGCTGTCGGGCAGGAGGGCCGGCCCGGGCTGCGGCCGGGCTGCGCCTAGGGCCGCGTGGGCGGGCAGGGCCGATGCCCAAGGGACCGCGGGCCCCGGGCCCTGAAGCCTCCGGGGCCACGTCCCTGTGAGCGACGTGCGGGATCTTGGGCGGGGCGCCAAGCGCCGAAGGGTTTGCTGGGTCACGGCCGCCCTGGGCTGGGAGGTGGTCGCCAAACCCTCCGCCGCCGCCCGATACCCGAGACCTCCGTTGCCCCTGCCTGGGCGGGCGAGGGGGCCCTGCCGGGGCGGGCCGGCCGCCAGGCTGGCGTTAAGGCGCCAGCGCCAGCGAAACTGGGCCTCAAGAGGCCGCCCGCGGCCCCCCGCCCCCGTCTACGGCCATACCACCCTGAACGCGCCCGATCTCGTCTGATCTCGGAAGCTAAGCAGGGTCGGGCCTGGTTAGTACTTGGATGGGAGACCGCCTGGGAATACCGGGTGCTGTAGGCTTTTTGCCTCCCGCTCCGCCCGCCTTCTCCTTTACTCGCCCGCGGCGGGGTCTCCGGCTCCGCCCCCGCCGGGCCCCGCTGCAGGCCCCACCTCCTCAGGCCCCTCCCACCACGGCGCGCGCCGGCGGGGTCGCTCCCCGCCGGCCCGGCCGGCCAGGCGGCCAGAAGGCGGCCCTGGAAGGCAGGCGCACCCCAGACGCTCCCGGGGTGGCTGGCCCGGACCCAGACTCCGCCGCGGGCCCAGTTGCCGTCCTTTCGGCCCGCGAGCCCCTCGACCTGCACCTGGCCGCCCCCACCGGCGCCCAGCCCCGGCGCCGCCACCTGTGTGCCGGTGTGTCCCTCCACAGCTCCCTCTGACAAAAGCCCCCCCCCACCCCGCCCCTCTGGCGTGTCACCGCGGCCGGGTGCGGGAGCGGGATCGAGGGCAGGGGCCGCTTCCCCGGGCCTGCCGGCCACCAGGGGCGGGGTCCTGAGCTCGGCGGGGGGTGTGGGGGCAAGGGTGGCCTTGCCGGGGCTGAGGGGCCGTGGCGACTCAATGGTGGCTCCCGGTGGCTTCGGGCCAGCTGCTGTCGGGCAGGAGGGCCGGCCCGGGCTGCGGCCGGGCTGCGCCTAGGGCCGCGTGGGCGGGCAGGGCCGATGCCCAAGGGACCGCGGGCCCCGGGCCCTGAAGCCTCCGGGGCCACGTCCCTGTGAGCGACGTGCGGGATCTTGGGCGGGGCGCCAAGCGCCGAAGGGTTTGCTGGGTCACGGCCGCCCTGGGCTGGGAGGTGGTCGCCAAACCCTCCGCCGCCGCCCGATACCCGAGACCTCCGTTGCCCCTGCCTGGGCGGGCGAGGGGGCCCTGCCGGGGCGGGCCGGCCGCCAGGCTGGCGTTAAGGCGCCAGCGCCAGCGAAACTGGGCCTCAAGAGGCCGCCCGCGGCCCCCCGCCCCCGTCTACGGCCATACCACCCTGAACGCGCCCGATCTCGTCTGATCTCGGAAGCTAAGCAGGGTCGGGCCTGGTTAGTACTTGGATGGGAGACCGCCTGGGAATACCGGGTGCTGTAGGCTTTTTGCCTCCCGCTCCGCCCGCCTTCTCCTTTACTCGCCCGCGGCGGGGGCCGCCGGCTCCGCCCCCGCCGGGCCCCGCTGCAGGCCCCACCTCCTCAGGCCCCTCCCACCACGGCGCGCGCCGGCGGGGTCGCTCCCCGCCGGCCCGGCCGGCCAGGCGGCCAGAAGGCGGCCCTGGAAGGCAGGCGCACCCCAGACGCTCCCGGGGTGGCTGGCCCGGACCCAGACTCCGCCGCGGGCCCAGTTGCCGTCCTTTCGGCCCGCGAGCCCCTCGACCTGCACCTGGCCGCCCCCACCGGCGCCCAGCCCCGGCGCCGCCACCTGTGTGCCGGTGTGTCCCTCCACAGCTCCCTCCGACAAAAGCCCCCCCCCACCCCGCCCCTCTGGCGTGTCACCGCGGCCGGGTGCGGGAGCGGGATCGAGGGCAGGGGCCGCTTCCCCGGGCCTGCCGGCCACCAGGGGCGGGGTCCTGAGCTCGGCGGGGGGTGTGGGGGCAAGGGTGGCCTTGCCGGGGCTGAGGGGCCGTGGCGACTCATTGGTGGCTCCCGGTGGCTTCGGGCCAGCTGCTGTCGGGCAGGAGGGCCGGCCCGGGCTGCGGCCGGGCTGCGCCTAGGGCCGCGTGGGCGGGCAGGGCCGATGCCCAAGGGACCGCGGGCCCCGGGCCCTGAAGCCTCCGGGGCCACGTCCCTGTGAGCGACGTGCGGGATCTTGGGCGGGGCGCCAAGCGCCGAAGGGTTTGCTGGGTCACGGCCGCCCTGGGCTGGGAGGTGGTCGCCAAACCCTCCGCCGCCGCCCGATACCCGAGACCTCCGTTGCCCCTGCCTGGGCGGGCGAGGGGGCCCTGCCGGGGCGGGCCGGCCGCCAGGCTGGCGTTAAGGCGCCAGCGCCAGCGAAACTGGGCCTCAAGAGGCCGCCCGCGGCCCCCCGCCCCCGTCTACGGCCATACCACCCTGAACGCGCCCGATCTCGTCTGATCTCGGAAGCTAAGCAGGGTCGGGCCTGGTTAGTACTTGGATGGGAGACCGCCTGGGAATACCGGGTGCTGTAGGCTTTTTGCCTCCCGCTCCGCCCGCCTTCTCCTTTACTCGCCCGCGGCGGGGGCCGCCGGCTCCGCCCCCGCCGGGCCCCGCTGCAGGCCCCACCTCCTCAGGCCCCTCCCACCACGGCGCGCGCCGGCGGGGTCGCTCCCCGCCGGCCCGGCCGGCCAGGCGGCCAGAAGGCGGCCCTGGAAGGCAGGCGCACCCCAGACGCTCCCGGGGTGGCTGGCCCGGACCCAGACTCCGCCGCGGGCCCAGTTGCCGTCCTTTCGGCCCGCGAGCCCCTCGACCTGCACCTGGCCGCCCCCACCGGCGCCCAGCCCCGGCGCCGCCACCTGTGTGCCGGTGTGTCCCTCCACAGCTCCCTCTGACAAAAGCCCCCCCCCACCCCGCCCCTCTGGCGTGTCACCGCGGCCGGGTGCGGGAGCGGGATCGAGGGCAGGGGCCGCTTCCCCGGGCCTGCCGGCCACCAGGGGCGGGGTCCTGAGCTCGGCGGGGGGTGTGGGGGCAAGGGTGGCCTTGCCGGGGCTGAGGGGCCGTGGCGACTCAATGGTGGCTCCCGGTGGCTTCGGGCCAGCTGCTGTCGGGCAGGAGGGCCGGCCCGGGCTGCGGCCGGGCTGCGCCTAGGGCCGCGTGGGCGGGCAGGGCCGATGCCCAAGGGACCGCGGGCCCCGGGCCCTGAAGCCTCCGGGGCCACGTCCCTGTGAGCGACGTGCGGGATCTTGGGCGGGGCGCCAAGCGCCGAAGGGTTTGCTGGGTCACGGCCGCCCTGGGCTGGGAGGTGGTCGCCAAACCCTCCGCCGCCGCCCGATACCCGAGACCTCCGTTGCCCCTGCCTGGGCGGGCGAGGGGGCCCTGCCGGGGCGGGCCGGCCGCCAGGCTGGCGTTAAGGCGCCAGCGCCAGCGAAACTGGGCCTCAAGAGGCCGCCCGCGGCCCCCCGCCCCCGTCTACGGCCATACCACCCTGAACGCGCCCGATCTCGTCTGATCTCGGAAGCTAAGCAGGGTCGGGCCTGGTTAGTACTTGGATGGGAGACCGCCTGGGAATACCGGGTGCTGTAGGCTTTTTGCCTCCCGCTCCGCCCGCCTTCTCCTTTACTCGCCCGCGGCGGGGGCCGCCGGCTCCGCCCCCGCCGGGCCCCGCTGCAGGCCCCACCTCCTCAGGCCCCTCCCACCACGGCGCGCGCCGGCGGGGTCGCTCCCCGCCGGCCCGGCCGGCCAGGCGGCCAGAAGGCGGCCCTGGAAGGCAGGCGCACCCCAGACGCTCCCGGGGTGGCTGGCCCGGACCCAGACTCCGCCGCGGGCCCAGTTGCCGTCCTTTCGGCCCGCGAGCCCCTCGACCTGCACCTGGCCGCCCCCACCGGCGCCCAGCCCCGGCGCCGCCACCTGTGTGCCGGTGTGTCCCTCCACAGCTCCCTCCGACAAAAGCCCCCCCCCACCCCGCCCCTCTGGCGTGTCACCGCGGCCGGGTGCGGGAGCGGGATCGAGGGCAGGGGCCGCTTCCCCGGGCCTGCCGGCCACCAGGGGCGGGGTCCTGAGCTCGGCGGGGGGTGTGGGGGCAAGGGTGGCCTTGCCGGGGCTGAGGGGCCGTGGCGACTCATTGGTGGCTCCCGGTGGCTTCGGGCCAGCTGCTGTCGGGCAGGAGGGCCGGCCCGGGCTGCGGCCGGGCTGCGCCTAGGGCCGCGTGGGCGGGCAGGGCCGATGCCCAAGGGACCGCGGGCCCCGGGCCCTGAAGCCTCCGGGGCCACGTCCCTGTGAGCGACGTGCGGGATCTTGGGCGGGGCGCCAAGCGCCGAAGGGTTTGCTGGGTCACGGCCGCCCTGGGCTGGGAGGTGGTCGCCAAACCCTCCGCCGCCGCCCGATACCCGAGACCTCCGTTGCCCCTGCCTGGGCGGGCGAGGGGGCCCTGCCGGGGCGGGCCGGCCGCCAGGCTGGCGTTAAGGCGCCAGCGCCAGCGAAACTGGGCCTCAAGAGGCCGCCCGCGGCCCCCCGCCCCCGTCTACGGCCATACCACCCTGAACGCGCCCGATCTCGTCTGATCTCGGAAGCTAAGCAGGGTCGGGCCTGGTTAGTACTTGGATGGGAGACCGCCTGGGAATACCGGGTGCTGTAGGCTTTTTGCCTCCCGCTCCGCCCGCCTTCTCCTTTACTCGCCCGCGGCGGGGTCGCCGGCTCCGCCCCCGCCGGGCCCCGCTGCAGGCCCCACCTCCTCAGGCCCCTCCCACCACGGCGCGCGCCGGCGGGGTCGCTCCCCGCCGGCCCGGCCGGCCAGGCGGCCAGAAGGCGGCCCTGGAAGGCAGCCGCACCCCAGACGCTCCCGGGGTGGCTGGCCCGGACCCAGACTCCGCCGCGGGCCCAGTTGCCGTCCTTTCGGCCCGCGAGCCCCTCGACCTGCACCTGGCCGCCCCCACCGGCGCCCAACCCCGGCGCCGCCACCTGTGTGCCGGTGTGTCCCTCCACAGCTCCCTCCGACAAAAGCCCCCCCCCACCCCGCCCCTCTGGCGTGTCACCGCGGCCGGGTGCGGGAGCGGGATCGAGGGCAGGGGCCGCTTCCCCGGGCCTGCCGGCCACCAGGGGCGGGGTCCTGAGCTCGGCGGGGGGTGTGGGGGCAAGGGTGGCCTTGCCGGGGCTGAGGGGCCGTGGCGACTCAATGGTGGCTCCCGGTGGCTTCGGGCCAGCTGCTGTCGGGCAGGAGGGCCGGCCCGGGCTGCGGCCGGGCTGCGCCTAGGGCCGCGTGGGCGGGCAGGGCCGATGCCCAAGGGACCGCGGGCCCCGGGCCCTGAAGCCTCCGGGGCCACGTCCCTGTGAGCGACGTGCGGGATCTTGGGCGGGGCGCCAAGCGCCGAAGGGTTTGCTGGGTCACGGCCGCCCTGGGCTGGGAGGTGGTCGCCAAACCCTCCGCCGCCGCCCGATACCCGAGACCTCCGTTGCCCCTGCCTGGGCGGGCGAGGGGGCCCTGCCGGGGCGGGCCGGCCGCCAGGCTGGCGTTAAGGCGCCAGCGCCAGCGAAACTGGGCCTCAAGAGGCCGCCCGCGGCCCCCCGCCCCCGTCTACGGCCATACCACCCTGAACGCGCCCGATCTCGTCTGATCTCGGAAGCTAAGCAGGGTCGGGCCTGGTTAGTACTTGGATGGGAGACCGCCTGGGAATACCGGGTGCTGTAGGCTTTTTGCCTCCCGCTCCGCCCGCCTTCTCCTTTACTCGCCCGCGGCGGGGGCCGCCGGCTCCGCCCCCGCCGGGCCCCGCTGCAGGCCCCACCTCCTCAGGCCCCTCCCACCACGGCGCGCGCCGGCGGGGTCGCTCCCCGCCGGCCCGGCCGGCCAGGCGGCCAGAAGGCGGCCCTGGAAGGCAGGCGCACCCCAGACGCTCCCGGGGTGGCTGGCCCGGACCCAGACTCCGCCGCGGGCCCAGTTGCCGTCCTTTCGGCCCGCGAGCCCCTCGACCTGCACCTGGCCGCCCCCACCGGCGCCCAGCCCCGGCGCCGCCACCTGTGTGCCGGTGTGTCCCTCCACAGCTCCCTCTGACAAAAGCCCCCCCCCACCCCGCCCCTCTGGCGTGTCACCGCGGCCGGGTGCGGGAGCGGGATCGAGGGCAGGGGCCGCTTCCCCGGGCCTGCCGGCCACCAGGGGCGGGGTCCTGAGCTCGGCGGGGGGTGTGGGGGCAAGGGTGGCCTTGCCGGGGCTGAGGGGCCGTGGCGACTCAATGGTGGCTCCCAGTGGCTTCGGGCCAGCTGCTGTCGGGCAGGAGGGCCGGCCCGGGCTGCGGCCGGGCTGCGCCTAGGGCCGCGTGGGCGGGCAGGGCCGATGCCCAAGGGACCGCGGGCCCCGGGCCCTGAAGCCTCCGGGGCCACGTCCCTGTGAGCGACGTGCGGGATCTTGGGCGGGGCGCCAAGCGCCGAAGGGTTTGCTGGGTCACGGCCGCCCTGGGCTGGGAGGTGGTCGCCAAACCCTCCGCCGCCGCCCGATACCCGAAACCTCCGTTGCCCCTGCCTGGGCGGGCGAGGGGGCCCTGCCGGGGCGGGCCGGCCGCCAGGCTGGCGTTAAGGCGCCAGCGCCAGCGAAACTGGGCCTCAAGAGGCCGCCCGCGGCCCCCCGCCCCCGTCTACGGCCATACCACCCTGAACGCGCCCGATCTCGTCTGATCTCGGAAGCTAAGCAGGGTCGGGCCTGGTTAGTACTTGGATGGGAGACCGCCTGGGAATACCGGGTGCTGTAGGCTTTTTGCCTCCCGCTCCGCCCGCCTTCTCCTTTACTCGCCCGCGGCGGGGGGGCCGCCGGCTCCGCCCCCGCCGAGCCCCGCTGCAGGCAGTAGTCAAGGTGGTTTACCTGCCCGAGCAGGAAGCTTGGGCGATGGCAGAAGTGGGAAGAAACTCTTGAGCACAGGTTCTTGGGATCCACGGAGCAGCGCATGCACATGCGATGGGTGCCTACACAGCTGGCTTGCTTGTCTGTGGGGAAAGGCGAGATGGGTCAGGGCCTGGGTTCCTGAGGGGCTGAGAATCAAGGCAGGGATAGAAGAAAGGGGACAGGCCCACATCCCCTGAACCCACGCCGGCGCCCACTCACCTTTGTGGAAAATACGATTGAAAAGTGCCCGCAAGAATCTCTTCAGATGCCTCCAGAGTTGAGGGAAGAAGGGGAGGGGGGAGGCCGGGAGCAGGGTGAGCCCTGAAATCCAACCCTTGTCCCGGTCACACCCCAGCAGCCCTCCCACCTCAGCCCCTTCAAGACCCCAGGGCTCCCCCAACCGCGCTGCACAGATCCTGCCCTGACCGTAGTCACCATGTTGATCCCCACGTTGAGCAAGATGAAGCTGACCGGGATCAGAAGAATTGAGTATCCTTGCTCCTGGCATTTCCTGGGGATGGGGCCAGTGAACGGCTCGGCTCGGTAGTAGTTTCGCTCACCCATGGCCGTTGGTCCCAGGACTGCCTGGGCCCTCTGCCCTCCAGTTTTAACTGGGAGCCAGACTGGGTCATAATGGGGCAGGTGGTGAGGTCACAGTGAGGGAGGGGGATGAAAAGGAGGGCCCAGAGTGGCATTCCCTGGTAACCAGGGTCAGGTAAGCTGAGCCTGGACAGTCAAACAGGGCCCGGTGGCCGGCATACATCCCCTCGAGCGGTCATTCATTCGCTCACCGCCCGCTGACTCACTTGTTCAAATGACACATTGCGTCTCTTGGCCCCTCTTGAGACTAGGAAGACCTTGGCCTCAGAGGCCTGCTGAAGGCCTGGCTGGAGTCCAGAGCCTCAGCCTTCTTCATGCCCTTCACTGGGCCTGGAGCTGGACCTGCCCAGATGTGGAACCTCCCAGTTTGGAAGCAACTTCTTGTATGAGGCTCTCTGTGGACAGGGACAGCTGAGACACAGAGGAGGTGCCCAGAGACCAGGGGTTTGGAGTCTGCAGCTGCAGATGTACTTAGTGCATGGTATAGGACCAGGAGGGGCCTGCTGGCAGAACTGTGGCCACTAAACCAAAGGGACCCTCAGGCCAAGAAGGGGACACTGGCTTCTTATTGCAGGAAGCCAAGCGCAGGGACCCAGGCTGGCAGAAGGAGTGGCGCTTCCAAGCCACAGACCACCAATGTTTCCTGGACTCTGGCGCTCTTTATTCCTCTCTCCATGCCCTGCCGCCCCCTGCCCCTGCCCCCACTTGCTGCTGGTAAGTTCATTTTCCCAGTCTGGCTCCCGTGCAGAGAGGGCCTGGAGGCCGAGGTGGAAGGTAGCAGCGAGTTGGCCCGCGCTTGGCCCTCCTGCGGTTGCCGCTTCAGCACCAGACTGTCATACACCTGGTAGTTGGCATTGCCTCCCGGGTTCCGGCTGAGTGGCATGAAGGTGGGCGGGGGTGGAGGGTGCTCGGTAGCCTGGACGTCGGGCAGGAGGTGAGAGGGGCGGAGGAGCAGCGCTGAGCTGGGAGCCGGGGCCCGCTGGTCCGAGGCCTCGGCCAGTACCGTGAGGGAGGCGGAGGTGGCCACAGGGCGCCGCAAGGGCAGGATCTCAGCCCATTCGGCCGCCGGGTGCCGCACCTCGTGGGGATCGCGGGAGTAATCCAAGTGTCCCGTGGAGGGATGCAGGCTGCGGTTGGACTCGCTGTGAGCACAGCTGGGGAGGCTACGTCTGTGGGCCGGTGGGGTGTCGCGCTACCAGGCGTCGGGCCGGTAGACCCGAGGCAACAGAGCGGATGGAGGCTCAGAGCCCTCCAGACCCAGACTCCGCCATGGGCCCAGTTGCCGTCCTTTCGGCCCGCGAGCCCCTCGACCTGCACCTGGCCGCCCCCACCGGCGCCCAGCCCCGGCGCCGCCACCTGTGTGCCGGTATGTCCCTCCACAGCTCCCTCCGTCAAAAGCCCCCCCCCACCCCGCCCCTCTGGCGTGTCACCGCGGCTGGGTGCGGGAGCGGGATCGAGGGCAGGGGCCGCTTCCCCGGGCCTGCCGGCCACCAGGGGCGGGGTCCTGAGCTCGGCGGGGGGTGTGGGGGCAAGGGTGGCCTTGCCGGGGCTGAGGGGCCGTGGCGACTCAATGGTGGCTCCCGGTGGCTTCGGGCCAGCTGCTGTCGGGCAGGAGGGCCGGCCCGGGCTGCGGCCGGGCTGCGCCTAGGGCCGCGTGGGCGGGCAGGGCCGATGCCCAAGGGACCGCGGGCCCCGGGCCCTGAAGCCTCCGGGGCCACGTCCCTGTGAGCGACGTGCGGGATCTTGGGCGGGGCGCCAAGCGCCGAAGGGTTTGCTGGGTCACGGCCGCCCTGGGCTGGGAGGTGGTCGCCAAACCCTCCGCCGCCGCCCGATACCCGAGACCTCCGTTGCCCCTGCCTGGGCGGGCGAGGGGGCCCTGCCGGGGCGGGCCGGCCGCCAGGCTGGCGTTAAGGCGCCAGCGCCAGCGAAACTGGGCCTCAAGAGGCCGCCCGCGGCCCCCCGCCCCCGTCTACGGCCATACCACCCTGAACGCGCCCGATCTCGTCTGATCTCGGAAGCTAAGCAGGGTCGGGCCTGGTTAGTACTTGGATGGGAGACCGCCTGGGAATACCGGGTGCTGTAGGCTTTTTGCCTCCCGCTCCGCCCGCCTTCTCCTTTACTCGCCCGCGGCGGGGGGGCCGCCGGCTCCGCCCCCGCCGGGCCCCGCTGCAGGCCCCACCTCCTCAGGCCCCTCCCACCACGGCGCGCGCCGGCGGGGTCGCTCCCCGCCGGCCCGGCCGGCCAGGCGGCCAGAAGGCGGCCCTGGAAGGCAGGCGCACCCCAGACGCTCCCGGGGTGGCTGGCCCGGACCCAGACTCCGCCGCGGGCCCAGTTGCCGTCCTTTCGGCCCGCGAGCCCCTCGACCTGCACCTGGCCGCCCCCACCGGCGCCCAGCCCCGGCGCCGCCACCTGTGTGCCGGTGTGTCCCTCCACAGCTCCCTCTGACAAAAGCCCCCCCCCACCCCGCCCCTCTGGCGTGTCACCGCGGCCGGGTGCGGGAGCGGGATCGAGGGCAGGGGCCGCTTCCCCGGGCCTGCCGGCCACCAGGGGCGGGGTCCTGAGCTCGGCGGGGGGTGTGGGGGCAAGGGTGGCCTTGCCGGGGCTGAGGGGCCGTGGCGACTCAATGGTGGCTCCCGGTGGCTTCGGGCCAGCTGCTGTCGGGCAGGAGGGCCGGCCCGGGCTGCGGCCGGGCTGCGCCTAGGGCCGCGTGGGCGGGCAGGGCCGATGCCCAAGGGACCGCGGGCCCCGGGCCCTGAAGCCTCCGGGGCCACGTCCCTGTGAGCGACGTGCGGGATCTTGGGCGGGGCGCCAAGCGCCGAAGGGTTTGCTGGGTCACGGCCGCCCTGGGCTGGGAGGTGGTCGCCAAACCCTCCGCCGCCGCCCGATACCCGAGACCTCCGTTGCCCCTGCCTGGGCGGGCGAGGGGGCCCTGCCGGGGCGGGCCGGCCGCCAGGCTGGCGTTAAGGCGCCAGCGCCAGCGAAACTGGGCCTCAAGAGGCCGCCCGCGGCCCCCCGCCCCCGTCTACGGCCATACCACCCTGAACGCGCCCGATCTCGTCTGATCTCGGAAGCTAAGCAGGGTCGGGCCTGGTTAGTACTTGGATGGGAGACCGCCTGGGAATACCGGGTGCTGTAGGCTTTTTGCCTCCCGCTCCGCCCGCCTTCTCCTTTACTCGCCCGCGGCGGGGGCCGCCGGCTCCGCCCCCGCCGGGCCCCGCTGCAGGCCCCACCTCCTCAGGCCCCTCCCACCACGGCGCGCGCCGGCGGGGTCGCTCCCCGCCGGCCCGGCCGGCCAGGCGGCCAGAAGGCGGCCCTGGAAGGCAGGCGCACCCCAGACGCTCCCGGGGTGGCTGGCCCGGACCCAGACTCCGCCGCGGGCCCAGTTGCCGTCCTTTCGGCCCGCGAGCCCCTCGACCTGCACCTGGCCGCCCCCACCGGCGCCCAGCCCCGGCGCCGCCACCTGTGTGCCGGTGTGTCCCTCCACAGCTCCCTCCGACAAAAGCCCCCCCCCACCCCGCCCCTCTGGCGTGTCACCGCGGCCGGGTGCGGGAGCGGGATCGAGGGCAGGGGCCGCTTCCCCGGGCCTGCCGGCCACCAGGGGCGGGGTCCTGAGCTCGGCGGGGGGTGTGGGGGCAAGGGTGGCCTTGCCGGGGCTGAGGGGCCGTGGCGACTCATTGGTGGCTCCCGGTGGCTTCGGGCCAGCTGCTGTCGGGCAGGAGGGCCGGCCCGGGCTGCGGCCGGGCTGCGCCTAGGGCCGCGTGGGCGGGCAGGGCCGATGCCCAAGGGACCGCGGGCCCCGGGCCCTGAAGCCTCCGGGGCCACGTCCCTGTGAGCGACGTGCGGGATCTTGGGCGGGGCGCCAAGCGCCGAAGGGTTTGCTGGGTCACGGCCGCCCTGGGCTGGGAGGTGGTCGCCAAACCCTCCGCCGCCGCCCGATACCCGAGACCTCCGTTGCCCCTGCCTGGGCGGGCGAGGGGGCCCTGCCGGGGCGGGCCGGCCGCCAGGCTGGCGTTAAGGCGCCAGCGCCAGCGAAACTGGGCCTCAAGAGGCCGCCCGCGGCCCCCCGCCCCCGTCTACGGCCATACCACCCTGAACGCGCCCGATCTCGTCTGATCTCGGAAGCTAAGCAGGGTCGGGCCTGGTTAGTACTTGGATGGGAGACCGCCTGGGAATACCGGGTGCTGTAGGCTTTTTGCCTCCCGCTCCGCCCGCCTTCTCCTTTACTCGCCCGCGGCGGGGGCCGCCGGCTCCGCCCCCGCCGGGCCCCGCTGCAGGCCCCACCTCCTCAGGCCCCTCCCACCACGGCGCGCGCCGGCGGGGTCGCTCCCCGCCGGCCCGGCCGGCCAGGCGGCCAGAAGGCGGCCCTGGAAGGCAGGCGCACCCCAGACGCTCCCGGGGTGGCTGGCCCGGACCCAGACTCCGCCGCGGGCCCAGTTGCCGTCCTTTCGGCCCGCGAGCCCCTCGACCTGCACCTGGCCGCCCCCACCGGCGCCCAGCCCCGGCGCCGCCACCTGTGTGCCGGTGTGTCCCTCCACAGCTCCCTCTGACAAAAGCCCCCCCCCACCCCGCCCCTCTGGCGTGTCACCGCGGCCGGGTGCGGGAGCGGGATCGAGGGCAGGGGCCGCTTCCCCGGGCCTGCCGGCCACCAGGGGCGGGGTCCTGAGCTCGGCGGGGGGTGTGGGGGCAAGGGTGGCCTTGCCGGGGCTGAGGGGCCGTGGCGACTCAATGGTGGCTCCCGGTGGCTTCGGGCCAGCTGCTGTCGGGCAGGAGGGCCGGCCCGGGCTGCGGCCGGGCTGCGCCTAGGGCCGCGTGGGCGGGCAGGGCCGATGCCCAAGGGACCGCGGGCCCCGGGCCCTGAAGCCTCCGGGGCCACGTCCCTGTGAGCGACGTGCGGGATCTTGGGCGGGGCGCCAAGCGCCGAAGGGTTTGCTGGGTCACGGCCGCCCTGGGCTGGGAGGTGGTCGCCAAACCCTCCGCCGCCGCCCGATACCCGAGACCTCCGTTGCCCCTGCCTGGGCGGGCGAGGGGGCCCTGCCGGGGCGGGCCGGCCGCCAGGCTGGCGTTAAGGCGCCAGCGCCAGCGAAACTGGGCCTCAAGAGGCCGCCCGCGGCCCCCCGCCCCCGTCTACGGCCATACCACCCTGAACGCGCCCGATCTCGTCTGATCTCGGAAGCTAAGCAGGGTCGGGCCTGGTTAGTACTTGGATGGGAGACCGCCTGGGAATACCGGGTGCTGTAGGCTTTTTGCCTCCCGCTCCGCCCGCCTTCTCCTTTACTCGCCCGCGGCGGGGGCCGCCGGCTCCGCCCCCGCCGGGCCCCGCTGCAGGCCCCACCTCCTCAGGCCCCTCCCACCACGGCGCGCGCCGGCGGGGTCGCTCCCCGCCGGCCCGGCCGGCCAGGCGGCCAGAAGGCGGCCCTGGAAGGCAGGCGCACCCCAGACGCTCCCGGGGTGGCTGGCCCGGACCCAGACTCCGCCGCGGGCCCAGTTGCCGTCCTTTCGGCCCGCGAGCCCCTCGACCTGCACCTGGCCGCCCCCACCGGCGCCCAGCCCCGGCGCCGCCACCTGTGTGCCGGTGTGTCCCTCCACAGCTCCCTCCGACAAAAGCCCCCCCCCACCCCGCCCCTCTGGCGTGTCACCGCGGCCGGGTGCGGGAGCGGGATCGAGGGCAGGGGCCGCTTCCCCGGGCCTGCCGGCCACCAGGGGCGGGGTCCTGAGCTCGGCGGGGGGTGTGGGGGCAAGGGTGGCCTTGCCGGGGCTGAGGGGCCGTGGCGACTCAATGGTGGCTCCCGGTGGCTTCGGGCCAGCTGCTGTCGGGCAGGAGGGCCGGCCCGGGCTGCGGCCGGGCTGCGCCTAGGGCCGCGTGGGCGGGCAGGGCCGATGCCCAAGGGACCGCGGGCCCCGGGCCCTGAAGCCTCCGGGGCCACGTCCCTGTGAGCGACGTGCGGGATCTTGGGCGGGGCGCCAAGCGCCGAAGGGTTTGCTGGGTCACGGCCGCCCTGGGCTGGGAGGTGGTCGCCAAACCCTCCGCCGCCGCCCGATACCCGAGACCTCCGTTGCCCCTGCCTGGGCGGGCGAGGGGGCCCTGCCGGGGCGGGCCGGCCGCCAGGCTGGCGTTAAGGCGCCAGCGCCAGCGAAACTGGGCCTCAAGAGGCCGCCCGCGGCCCCCCGCCCCCGTCTACGGCCATACCACCCTGAACGCGCCCGATCTCGTCTGATCTCGGAAGCTAAGCAGGGTCGGGCCTGGTTAGTACTTGGATGGGAGACCGCCTGGGAATACCGGGTGCTGTAGGCTTTTTGCCTCCCGCTCCGCCCGCCTTCTCCTTTACTCGCCCGCGGCGGGGGCCGCCGGCTCCGCCCCCGCCGGGCCCCGCTGCAGGCCCCACCTCCTCAGGCCCCTCCCACCACGGCGCGCGCCGGCGGGGTCGCTCCCCGCCGGCCCGGCCGGCCAGGCGGCCAGAAGGCGGCCCTGGAAGGCAGGCGCACCCCAGACGCTCCCGGGGTGGCTGGCCCGGACCCAGACTCCGCCGCGGGCCCAGTTGCCGTCCTTTCGGCCCGCGAGCCCCTCGACCTGCACCTGGCCGCCCCCACCGGCGCCCAGCCCCGGCGCCGCCACCTGTGTGCCGGTGTGTCCCTCCACAGCTCCCTCTGACAAAAGCCCCCCCCCACCCCGCCCCTCTGGCGTGTCACCGCGGCCGGGTGCGGGAGCGGGATCGAGGGCAGGGGCCGCTTCCCCGGGCCTGCCGGCCACCAGGGGCGGGGTCCTGAGCTCGGCGGGGGGTGTGGGGGCAAGGGTGGCCTTGCCGGGGCTGAGGGGCCGTGGCGACTCAATGGTGGCTCCCAGTGGCTTCGGGCCAGCTGCTGTCGGGCAGGAGGGCCGGCCCGGGCTGCGGCCGGGCTGCGCCTAGGGCCGCGTGGGCGGGCAGGGCCGATGCCCAAGGGACCGCGGGCCCCGGGCCCTGAAGCCTCCGGGGCCACGTCCCTGTGAGCGACGTGCGGGATCTTGGGCGGGGCGCCAAGCGCCGAAGGGTTTGCTGGGTCACGGCCGCCCTGGGCTGGGAGGTGGTCGCCAAACCCTCCGCCGCCGCCCGATACCCGAAACCTCCGTTGCCCCTGCCTGGGCGGGCGAGGGGGCCCTGCCGGGGCGGGCCGGCCGCCAGGCTGGCGTTAAGGCGCCAGCGCCAGCGAAACTGGGCCTCAAGAGGCCGCCCGCGGCCCCCCGCCCCCGTCTACGGCCATACCACCCTGAACGCGCCCGATCTCGTCTGATCTCGGAAGCTAAGCAGGGTCGGGCCTGGTTAGTACTTGGATGGGAGACCGCCTGGGAATACCGGGTGCTGTAGGCTTTTTGCCTCCCGCTCCGCCCGCCTTCTCCTTTACTCGCCCGCGGCGGGGGGGCCGCCGGCTCCGCCCCCGCCGAGCCCCGCTGCAGGCAGTAGTCAAGGTGGTTTACCTGCCCGAGCAGGAAGCTTGGGCGATGGCAGAAGTGGGAAGAAACTCTTGAGCACAGGTTCTTGGGATCCACGGAGCAGCGCATGCACATGCGATGGGTGCCTACACAGCTGGCTTGCTTGTCTGTGGGGAAAGGCGAGATGGGTCAGGGCCTGGGTTCCTGAGGGGCTGAGAATCAAGGCAGGGATAGAAGAAAGGGGACAGGCCCACATCCCCTGAACCCACGCCGGCGCCCACTCACCTTTGTGGAAAATACGATTGAAAAGTGCCCGCAAGAATCTCTTCAGATGCCTCCAGAGTTGAGGGAAGAAGGGGAGGGGGGAGGCCGGGAGCAGGGTGAGCCCTGAAATCCAACCCTTGTCCCGGTCACACCCCAGCAGCCCTCCCACCTCAGCCCCTTCAAGACCCCAGGGCTCCCCCAACCGCGCTGCACAGATCCTGCCCTGACCGTAGTCACCATGTTGATCCCCACGTTGAGCAAGATGAAGCTGACCGGGATCAGAAGAATTGAGTATCCTTGCTCCTGGCATTTCCTGGGGATGGGGCCAGTGAACGGCTCGGCTCGGTAGTAGTTTCGCTCACCCATGGCCGTTGGTCCCAGGACTGCCTGGGCCCTCTGCCCTCCAGTTTTAACTGGGAGCCAGACTGGGTCATAATGGGGCAGGTGGTGAGGTCACAGTGAGGGAGGGGGATGAAAAGGAGGGCCCAGAGTGGCATTCCCTGGTAACCAGGGTCAGGTAAGCTGAGCCTGGACAGTCAAACAGGGCCCGGTGGCCGGCATACATCCCCTCGAGCGGTCATTCATTCGCTCACCGCCCGCTGACTCACTTGTTCAAATGACACATTGCGTCTCTTGGCCCCTCTTGAGACTAGGAAGACCTTGGCCTCAGAGGCCTGCTGAAGGCCTGGCTGGAGTCCAGAGCCTCAGCCTTCTTCATGCCCTTCACTGGGCCTGGAGCTGGACCTGCCCAGATGTGGAACCTCCCAGTTTGGAAGCAACTTCTTGTATGAGGCTCTCTGTGGACAGGGACAGCTGAGACACAGAGGAGGTGCCCAGAGACCAGGGGTTTGGAGTCTGCAGCTGCAGATGTACTTAGTGCATGGTATAGGACCAGGAGGGGCCTGCTGGCAGAACTGTGGCCACTAAACCAAAGGGACCCTCAGGCCAAGAAGGGGACACTGGCTTCTTATTGCAGGAAGCCAAGCGCAGGGACCCAGGCTGGCAGAAGGAGTGGCGCTTCCAAGCCACAGACCACCAATGTTTCCTGGACTCTGGCGCTCTTTATTCCTCTCTCCATGCCCTGCCGCCCCCTGCCCCTGCCCCCACTTGCTGCTGGTAAGTTCATTTTCCCAGTCTGGCTCCCGTGCAGAGAGGGCCTGGAGGCCGAGGTGGAAGGTAGCAGCGAGTTGGCCCGCGCTTGGCCCTCCTGCGGTTGCCGCTTCAGCACCAGACTGTCATACACCTGGTAGTTGGCATTGCCTCCCGGGTTCCGGCTGAGTGGCATGAAGGTGGGCGGGGGTGGAGGGTGCTCGGTAGCCTGGACGTCGGGCAGGAGGTGAGAGGGGCGGAGGAGCAGCGCTGAGCTGGGAGCCGGGGCCCGCTGGTCCGAGGCCTCGGCCAGTACCGTGAGGGAGGCGGAGGTGGCCACAGGGCGCCGCAAGGGCAGGATCTCAGCCCATTCGGCCGCCGGGTGCCGCACCTCGTGGGGATCGCGGGAGTAATCCAAGTGTCCCGTGGAGGGATGCAGGCTGCGGTTGGACTCGCTGTGAGCACAGCTGGGGAGGCTACGTCTGTGGGCCGGTGGGGTGTCGCGCTACCAGGCGTCGGGCCGGTAGACCCGAGGCAACAGAGCGGATGGAGGCTCAGAGCCCTCCAGACCCAGACTCCGCCATGGGCCCAGTTGCCGTCCTTTCGGCCCGCGAGCCCCTCGACCTGCACCTGGCCGCCCCCACCGGCGCCCAGCCCCGGCGCCGCCACCTGTGTGCCGGTATGTCCCTCCACAGCTCCCTCCGTCAAAAGCCCCCCCCCACCCCGCCCCTCTGGCGTGTCACCGCGGCCGGGTGCGGGAGCGGGATCGAGGGCAGGGGCCGCTTCCCCGGGCCTGCCGGCCACCAGGGGCGGGGTCCTGAGCTCGGCGGGGGGTGTGGGGGCAAGGGTGGCCTTGCCGGGGCTGAGGGGCCGTGGCGACTCAATGGTGGCTCCCGGTGGCTTCGGGCCAGCTGCTGTCGGGCAGGAGGGCCGGCCCGGGCTGCGGCCGGGCTGCGCCTAGGGCCGCGTGGGCGGGCAGGGCCGATGCCCAAGGGACCGCGGGCCCCGGGCCCTGAAGCCTCCGGGGCCACGTCCCTGTGAGCGACGTGCGGGATCTTGGGCGGGGCGCCAAGCGCCGAAGGGTTTGCTGGGTCACGGCCGCCCTGGGCTGGGAGGTGGTCGCCAAACCCTCCGCCGCCGCCCGATACCCGAGACCTCCGTTGCCCCTGCCTGGGCGGGCGAGGGGGCCCTGCCGGGGCGGGCCGGCCGCCAGGCTGGCGTTAAGGCGCCAGCGCCAGCGAAACTGGGCCTCAAGAGGCCGCCCGCGGCCCCCCGCCCCCGTCTACGGCCATACCACCCTGAACGCGCCCGATCTCGTCTGATCTCGGAAGCTAAGCAGGGTCGGGCCTGGTTAGTACTTGGATGGGAGACCGCCTGGGAATACCGGGTGCTGTAGGCTTTTTGCCTCCCGCTCCGCCCGCCTTCTCCTTTACTCGCCCGCGGCGGGGGGGCCGCCGGCTCCGCCCCCGCCGGGCCCCGCTGCAGGCCCCACCTCCTCAGGCCCCTCCCACCACGGCGCGCGCCGGCGGGGTCGCTCCCCGCCGGCCCGGCCGGCCAGGCGGCCAGAAGGCGGCCCTGGAAGGCAGGCGCACCCCAGACGCTCCCGGGGTGGCTGGCCCGGACCCAGACTCCGCCGCGGGCCCAGTTGCCGTCCTTTCGGCCCGCGAGCCCCTCGACCTGCACCTGGCCGCCCCCACCGGCGCCCAGCCCCGGCGCCGCCACCTGTGTGCCGGTGTGTCCCTCCACAGCTCCCTCTGACAAAAGCCCCCCCCCACCCCGCCCCTCTGGCGTGTCACCGCGGCCGGGTGCGGGAGCGGGATCGAGGGCAGGGGCCGCTTCCCCGGGCCTGCCGGCCACCAGGGGCGGGGTCCTGAGCTCGGCGGGGGGTGTGGGGGCAAGGGTGGCCTTGCCGGGGCTGAGGGGCCGTGGCGACTCAATGGTGGCTCCCGGTGGCTTCGGGCCAGCTGCTGTCGGGCAGGAGGGCCGGCCCGGGCTGCGGCCGGGCTGCGCCTAGGGCCGCGTGGGCGGGCAGGGCCGATGCCCAAGGGACCGCGGGCCCCGGGCCCTGAAGCCTCCGGGGCCACGTCCCTGTGAGCGACGTGCGGGATCTTGGGCGGGGCGCCAAGCGCCGAAGGGTTTGCTGGGTCACGGCCGCCCTGGGCTGGGAGGTGGTCGCCAAACCCTCCGCCGCCGCCCGATACCCGAGACCTCCGTTGCCCCTGCCTGGGCGGGCGAGGGGGCCCTGCCGGGGCGGGCCGGCCGCCAGGCTGGCGTTAAGGCGCCAGCGCCAGCGAAACTGGGCCTCAAGAGGCCGCCCGCGGCCCCCCGCCCCCGTCTACGGCCATACCACCCTGAACGCGCCCGATCTCGTCTGATCTCGGAAGCTAAGCAGGGTCGGGCCTGGTTAGTACTTGGATGGGAGACCGCCTGGGAATACCGGGTGCTGTAGGCTTTTTGCCTCCCGCTCCGCCCGCCTTCTCCTTTACTCGCCCGCGGCGGGGGCCGCCGGCTCCGCCCCCGCCGGGCCCCGCTGCAGGCCCCACCTCCTCAGGCCCCTCCCACCACGGCGCGCGCCGGCGGGGTCGCTCCCCGCCGGCCCGGCCGGCCAGGCGGCCAGAAGGCGGCCCTGGAAGGCAGGCGCACCCCAGACGCTCCCGGGGTGGCTGGCCCGGACCCAGACTCCGCCGCGGGCCCAGTTGCCGTCCTTTCGGCCCGCGAGCCCCTCGACCTGCACCTGGCCGCCCCCACCGGCGCCCAGCCCCGGCGCCGCCACCTGTGTGCCGGTGTGTCCCTCCACAGCTCCCTCCGACAAAAGCCCCCCCCCACCCCGCCCCTCTGGCGTGTCACCGCGGCCGGGTGCGGGAGCGGGATCGAGGGCAGGGGCCGCTTCCCCGGGCCTGCCGGCCACCAGGGGCGGGGTCCTGAGCTCGGCGGGGGGTGTGGGGGCAAGGGTGGCCTTGCCGGGGCTGAGGGGCCGTGGCGACTCATTGGTGGCTCCCGGTGGCTTCGGGCCAGCTGCTGTCGGGCAGGAGGGCCGGCCCGGGCTGCGGCCGGGCTGCGCCTAGGGCCGCGTGGGCGGGCAGGGCCGATGCCCAAGGGACCGCGGGCCCCGGGCCCTGAAGCCTCCGGGGCCACGTCCCTGTGAGCGACGTGCGGGATCTTGGGCGGGGCGCCAAGCGCCGAAGGGTTTGCTGGGTCACGGCCGCCCTGGGCTGGGAGGTGGTCGCCAAACCCTCCGCCGCCGCCCGATACCCGAGACCTCCGTTGCCCCTGCCTGGGCGGGCGAGGGGGCCCTGCCGGGGCGGGCCGGCCGCCAGGCTGGCGTTAAGGCGCCAGCGCCAGCGAAACTGGGCCTCAAGAGGCCGCCCGCGGCCCCCCGCCCCCGTCTACGGCCATACCACCCTGAACGCGCCCGATCTCGTCTGATCTCGGAAGCTAAGCAGGGTCGGGCCTGGTTAGTACTTGGATGGGAGACCGCCTGGGAATACCGGGTGCTGTAGGCTTTTTGCCTCCCGCTCCGCCCGCCTTCTCCTTTACTCGCCCGCGGCGGGGTCGCCGGCTCCGCCCCCGCCGGGCCCCGCTGCAGGCCCCACCTCCTCAGGCCCCTCCCACCACGGCGCGCGCCGGCGGGGTCGCTCCCCGCCGGCCCGGCCGGCCAGGCGGCCAGAAGGCGGCCCTGGAAGGCAGCCGCACCCCAGACGCTCCCGGGGTGGCTGGCCCGGACCCAGACTCCGCCGCGGGCCCAGTTGCCGTCCTTTCGGCCCGCGAGCCCCTCGACCTGCACCTGGCCGCCCCCACCGGCGCCCAACCCCGGCGCCGCCACCTGTGTGCCGGTGTGTCCCTCCACAGCTCCCTCCGACAAAAGCCCCCCCCCACCCCGCCCCTCTGGCGTGTCACCGCGGCCGGGTGCGGGAGCGGGATCGAGGGCAGGGGCCGCTTCCCCGGGCCTGCCGGCCACCAGGGGCGGGGTCCTGAGCTCGGCGGGGGGTGTGGGGGCAAGGGTGGCCTTGCCGGGGCTGAGGGGCCGTGGCGACTCAATGGTGGCTCCCGGTGGCTTCGGGCCAGCTGCTGTCGGGCAGGAGGGCCGGCCCGGGCTGCGGCCGGGCTGCGCCTAGGGCCGCGTGGGCGGGCAGGGCCGATGCCCAAGGGACCGCGGGCCCCGGGCCCTGAAGCCTCCGGGGCCACGTCCCTGTGAGCGACGTGCGGGATCTTGGGCGGGGCGCCAAGCGCCGAAGGGTTTGCTGGGTCACGGCCGCCCTGGGCTGGGAGGTGGTCGCCAAACCCTCCGCCGCCGCCCGATACCCGAGACCTCCGTTGCCCCTGCCTGGGCGGGCGAGGGGGCCCTGCCGGGGCGGGCCGGCCGCCAGGCTGGCGTTAAGGCGCCAGCGCCAGCGAAACTGGGCCTCAAGAGGCCGCCCGCGGCCCCCCGCCCCCGTCTACGGCCATACCACCCTGAACGCGCCCGATCTCGTCTGATCTCGGAAGCTAAGCAGGGTCGGGCCTGGTTAGTACTTGGATGGGAGACCGCCTGGGAATACCGGGTGCTGTAGGCTTTTTGCCTCCCGCTCCGCCCGCCTTCTCCTTTACTCGCCCGCGGCGGGGGCCGCCGGCTCCGCCCCCGCCGGGCCCCGCTGCAGGCCCCACCTCCTCAGGCCCCTCCCACCACGGCGCGCGCCGGCGGGGTCGCTCCCCGCCGGCCCGGCCGGCCAGGCGGCCAGAAGGCGGCCCTGGAAGGCAGGCGCACCCCAGACGCTCCCGGGGTGGCTGGCCCGGACCCAGACTCCGCCGCGGGCCCAGTTGCCGTCCTTTCGGCCCGCGAGCCCCTCGACCTGCACCTGGCCGCCCCCACCGGCGCCCAGCCCCGGCGCCGCCACCTGTGTGCCGGTGTGTCCCTCCACAGCTCCCTCTGACAAAAGCCCCCCCCCACCCCGCCCCTCTGGCGTGTCACCGCGGCCGGGTGCGGGAGCGGGATCGAGGGCAGGGGCCGCTTCCCCGGGCCTGCCGGCCACCAGGGGCGGGGTCCTGAGCTCGGCGGGGGGTGTGGGGGCAAGGGTGGCCTTGCCGGGGCTGAGGGGCCGTGGCGACTCAATGGTGGCTCCCAGTGGCTTCGGGCCAGCTGCTGTCGGGCAGGAGGGCCGGCCCGGGCTGCGGCCGGGCTGCGCCTAGGGCCGCGTGGGCGGGCAGGGCCGATGCCCAAGGGACCGCGGGCCCCGGGCCCTGAAGCCTCCGGGGCCACGTCCCTGTGAGCGACGTGCGGGATCTTGGGCGGGGCGCCAAGCGCCGAAGGGTTTGCTGGGTCACGGCCGCCCTGGGCTGGGAGGTGGTCGCCAAACCCTCCGCCGCCGCCCGATACCCGAAACCTCCGTTGCCCCTGCCTGGGCGGGCGAGGGGGCCCTGCCGGGGCGGGCCGGCCGCCAGGCTGGCGTTAAGGCGCCAGCGCCAGCGAAACTGGGCCTCAAGAGGCCGCCCGCGGCCCCCCGCCCCCGTCTACGGCCATACCACCCTGAACGCGCCCGATCTCGTCTGATCTCGGAAGCTAAGCAGGGTCGGGCCTGGTTAGTACTTGGATGGGAGACCGCCTGGGAATACCGGGTGCTGTAGGCTTTTTGCCTCCCGCTCCGCCCGCCTTCTCCTTTACTCGCCCGCGGCGGGGGGGCCGCCGGCTCCGCCCCCGCCGAGCCCCGCTGCAGGCAGTAGTCAAGGTGGTTTACCTGCCCGAGCAGGAAGCTTGGGCGATGGCAGAAGTGGGAAGAAACTCTTGAGCACAGGTTCTTGGGATCCACGGAGCAGCGCATGCACATGCGATGGGTGCCTACACAGCTGGCTTGCTTGTCTGTGGGGAAAGGCGAGATGGGTCAGGGCCTGGGTTCCTGAGGGGCTGAGAATCAAGGCAGGGATAGAAGAAAGGGGACAGGCCCACATCCCCTGAACCCACGCCGGCGCCCACTCACCTTTGTGGAAAATACGATTGAAAAGTGCCCGCAAGAATCTCTTCAGATGCCTCCAGAGTTGAGGGAAGAAGGGGAGGGGGGAGGCCGGGAGCAGGGTGAGCCCTGAAATCCAACCCTTGTCCCGGTCACACCCCAGCAGCCCTCCCACCTCAGCCCCTTCAAGACCCCAGGGCTCCCCCAACCGCGCTGCACAGATCCTGCCCTGACCGTAGTCACCATGTTGATCCCCACGTTGAGCAAGATGAAGCTGACCGGGATCAGAAGAATTGAGTATCCTTGCTCCTGGCATTTCCTGGGGATGGGGCCAGTGAACGGCTCGGCTCGGTAGTAGTTTCGCTCACCCATGGCCGTTGGTCCCAGGACTGCCTGGGCCCTCTGCCCTCCAGTTTTAACTGGGAGCCAGACTGGGTCATAATGGGGCAGGTGGTGAGGTCACAGTGAGGGAGGGGGATGAAAAGGAGGGCCCAGAGTGGCATTCCCTGGTAACCAGGGTCAGGTAAGCTGAGCCTGGACAGTCAAACAGGGCCCGGTGGCCGGCATACATCCCCTCGAGCGGTCATTCATTCGCTCACCGCCCGCTGACTCACTTGTTCAAATGACACATTGCGTCTCTTGGCCCCTCTTGAGACTAGGAAGACCTTGGCCTCAGAGGCCTGCTGAAGGCCTGGCTGGAGTCCAGAGCCTCAGCCTTCTTCATGCCCTTCACTGGGCCTGGAGCTGGACCTGCCCAGATGTGGAACCTCCCAGTTTGGAAGCAACTTCTTGTATGAGGCTCTCTGTGGACAGGGACAGCTGAGACACAGAGGAGGTGCCCAGAGACCAGGGGTTTGGAGTCTGCAGCTGCAGATGTACTTAGTGCATGGTATAGGACCAGGAGGGGCCTGCTGGCAGAACTGTGGCCACTAAACCAAAGGGACCCTCAGGCCAAGAAGGGGACACTGGCTTCTTATTGCAGGAAGCCAAGCGCAGGGACCCAGGCTGGCAGAAGGAGTGGCGCTTCCAAGCCACAGACCACCAATGTTTCCTGGACTCTGGCGCTCTTTATTCCTCTCTCCATGCCCTGCCGCCCCCTGCCCCTGCCCCCACTTGCTGCTGGTAAGTTCATTTTCCCAGTCTGGCTCCCGTGCAGAGAGGGCCTGGAGGCCGAGGTGGAAGGTAGCAGCGAGTTGGCCCGCGCTTGGCCCTCCTGCGGTTGCCGCTTCAGCACCAGACTGTCATACACCTGGTAGTTGGCATTGCCTCCCGGGTTCCGGCTGAGTGGCATGAAGGTGGGCGGGGGTGGAGGGTGCTCGGTAGCCTGGACGTCGGGCAGGAGGTGAGAGGGGCGGAGGAGCAGCGCTGAGCTGGGAGCCGGGGCCCGCTGGTCCGAGGCCTCGGCCAGTACCGTGAGGGAGGCGGAGGTGGCCACAGGGCGCCGCAAGGGCAGGATCTCAGCCCATTCGGCCGCCGGGTGCCGCACCTCGTGGGGATCGCGGGAGTAATCCAAGTGTCCCGTGGAGGGATGCAGGCTGCGGTTGGACTCGCTGTGAGCACAGCTGGGGAGGCTACGTCTGTGGGCCGGTGGGGTGTCGCGCTACCAGGCGTCGGGCCGGTAGACCCGAGGCAACAGAGCGGATGGAGGCTCAGAGCCCTCCAGACCCAGACTCCGCCATGGGCCCAGTTGCCGTCCTTTCGGCCCGCGAGCCCCTCGACCTGCACCTGGCCGCCCCCACCGGCGCCCAGCCCCGGCGCCGCCACCTGTGTGCCGGTATGTCCCTCCACAGCTCCCTCCGTCAAAAGCCCCCCCCCACCCCGCCCCTCTGGCGTGTCACCGCGGCCGGGTGCGGGAGCGGGATCGAGGGCAGGGGCCGCTTCCCCGGGCCTGCCGGCCACCAGGGGCGGGGTCCTGAGCTCGGCGGGGGGTGTGGGGGCAAGGGTGGCCTTGCCGGGGCTGAGGGGCCGTGGCGACTCAATGGTGGCTCCCGGTGGCTTCGGGCCAGCTGCTGTCGGGCAGGAGGGCCGGCCCGGGCTGCGGCCGGGCTGCGCCTAGGGCCGCGTGGGCGGGCAGGGCCGATGCCCAAGGGACCGCGGGCCCCGGGCCCTGAAGCCTCCGGGGCCACGTCCCTGTGAGCGACGTGCGGGATCTTGGGCGGGGCGCCAAGCGCCGAAGGGTTTGCTGGGTCACGGCCGCCCTGGGCTGGGAGGTGGTCGCCAAACCCTCCGCCGCCGCCCGATACCCGAGACCTCCGTTGCCCCTGCCTGGGCGGGCGAGGGGGCCCTGCCGGGGCGGGCCGGCCGCCAGGCTGGCGTTAAGGCGCCAGCGCCAGCGAAACTGGGCCTCAAGAGGCCGCCCGCGGCCCCCCGCCCCCGTCTACGGCCATACCACCCTGAACGCGCCCGATCTCGTCTGATCTCGGAAGCTAAGCAGGGTCGGGCCTGGTTAGTACTTGGATGGGAGACCGCCTGGGAATACCGGGTGCTGTAGGCTTTTTGCCTCCCGCTCCGCCCGCCTTCTCCTTTACTCGCCCGCGGCGGGGGGGCCGCCGGCTCCGCCCCCGCCGAGCCCCGCTGCAGGCAGTAGTCAAGGTGGGTTTACCTGCCCGAGCAGGAAGCTTGGGCGATGGCAGAAGTGGGAAGAAACTCTTGAGCACAGGTTCTTGGGATCCACGGAGCAGCGCATGCACATGCGATGGGTGCCTACACAGCTGGCTTGCTTGTCTGTGGGGAAAGGCGAGATGGGTCAGGGCCTGGGTTCCTGAGGGGCTGAGAATCAAAGCAGGGATAGAAGAAAGGGGACAGGCCCACATCCCCTGAACCCACGCCGGCGCCCACTCACCTTTGTGGAAAATACGATTGAAAAGTGCCCGCAAGAATCTCTTCAGATGCCTCCAGAGTTGAGGCAAGAAGGGGAGGGGGGAGGCCGGGAGCAGGGTGAGCCCTGAAATCCAACCCTTGTCCCGGTCACACCCCAGCAGCCCTCCCACCTCAGCCCCTTCAAGACCCCAGGGCTCCCCCAACCGCGCTGCACAGATCCTGCCCTGACCATAGTCACCATGTTGATCCCCACGTTGAGCAAGATGAAGCTGACCGGGATCAGAAGAATTGAGTATCCTTGCTCCTGGCATTTCCTGGGGATGGGGCCAGTGAACGGCTCGGCTCGGTAGTAGTTTCGCTCACCCATGGCCGTTGGTCCCAGGACTGCCTGGGCCCTCTGCCCTCCAGTTTTAACTGGGAGCCAGACTGGGTCATAATGGGGCAGGTGGTGAGGTCACAGTGAGGGAGGGGGATGAAAAGGAGGGCCCAGAGTGGCATTCCCTGGTAACCAGGGTCAGGTAAGCTGAGCCTGGACAGTCAAACAGGGCCCGGTGGCCGGCATACATCCCCTCGAGCGGTCATTCATTCGCTCACCGCCCGCTGACTCACTTGTTCAAATGACACATTGCGTCTCTTGGCCCCTCTTGAGACTAGGAAGACCTTGGCCTCAGAGGCCTGCTGAAGGCCTGGCTGGAGTCCAGAGCCTCAGCCTTCTTCATGCCCTTCACTGGGCCTGGAGCTGGACCTGCCCAGATGTGGAACCTCCCAGTTTGGAAGCAACTTCTTGTATGAGGCTCTCTGTGGACAGGGACAGCTGAGACACAGAGGAGGTGCCCAGAGACCAGGGGTTTGGAGTCTGCAGCTGCAGATGTACTTAGTGCATGGTATAGGACCAGGAGGGGCCTGCTGGCAGAACTGTGGCCACTAAACCAAAGGGACCCTCAGGCCAAGAAGGGGACACTGGCTTCTTATTGCAGGAAGCCAAGCGCAGGGACCCAGGCTGGCAGAAGGAGTGGCGCTTCCAAGCCACAGACCACCAATGTTTCCTGGACTCTGGCGCTCTTTATTCCTCTCTCCATGCCCTGCCGCCCCCTGCCCCTGCCCCCATTTGCTGCTGGTAAGTTCACTTTCCCAGTCTGGCTCCCGTGCAGAGAGGGCCTGGAGGCCGAGGTGGAAGGTAGCAGCGAGTTGGCCCGCGCTTGGCCCTCCTGCGGTTGCCGCTTCAGCACCAGACTGTCATACACCTGGTAGTTGGCATTGCCTCCCGGGTTCCGGCTGAGTGGCATGAAGGTGGGCGGGGGTGGAGGGTGCTCGGTAGCCTGGACGTCGGGCAGGAGGTGAGAGGGGCGGAGGAGCAGCGCTGAGCTGGGAGCCGGGGCCCGCTGGTCCAAGGCCTCGGCCAGTACCGTGAGGGAGGCGGAGGTGGCCACAGGGCGCCGCAAGGGCAGGATCTCAGCCCATTCGGCCGCCGGGTGCCGCACCTCGTGGGGATCGCGGGAGTAATCCAAGTGTCCCGTGGAGGGATGCAGGCTGCGGTTGGACTCGCTGTGAGCACAGCTGGGGAGGCTACGTCTGTGGGCCGGTGGGGTGTCGCGCTACCAGGCGTCGGGCCGGTAGACCCGAGGCAACAGAGCGGATGGAGGCTCAGAGCCCTCCAGACCCAGACTCCGCCATGGGCCCAGTTGCCGTCCTTTCGGCCCGCGAGCCCCTCGACCTGCACCTGGCCGCCCCCACCGGCGCCCAGCCCCGGCGCCGCCACCTGTGTGCCGGTATGTCCCTCCACAGCTCCCTCCGTCAAAAGCCCCCCCCCACCCCGCCCCTCTGGCGTGTCACCGCGGCCGGGTGCGGGAGCGGGATCGAGGGCAGGGGCCGCTTCCCCGGGCCTGCCGGCCACCAGGGGCGGGGTCCTGAGCTCGGCGGGGGGTGTGGGGGCAAGGGTGGCCTTGCCGGGGCTGAGGGGCCGTGGCGACTCAATGGTGGCTCCCGGTGGCTTCGGGCCAGCTGCTGTCGGGCAGGAGGGCCGGCCCGGGCTGCGGCCGGGCTGCGCCTAGGGCCGCGTGGGCGGGCAGGGCCGATGCCCAAGGGACCGCGGGCCCCGGGCCCTGAAGCCTCCGGGGCCACGTCCCTGTGAGCGACGTGCGGGATCTTGGGCGGGGCGCCAAGCGCCGAAGGGTTTGCTGGGTCACGGCCGCCCTGGGCTGGGAGGTGGTCGCCAAACCCTCCGCCGCCGCCCGATACCCGAGACCTCCGTTGCCCCTGCCTGGGCGGGCGAGGGGGCCCTGCCGGGGCGGGCCGGCCGCCAGGCTGGCGTTAAGGCGCCAGCGCCAGCGAAACTGGGCCTCAAGAGGCCGCCCGCGGCCCCCCGCCCCCGTCTACGGCCATACCACCCTGAACGCGCCCGATCTCGTCTGATCTCGGAAGCTAAGCAGGGTCGGGCCTGGTTAGTACTTGGATGGGAGACCGCCTGGGAATACCGGGTGCTGTAGGCTTTTTGCCTCCCGCTCCGCCCGCCTTCTCCTTTACTCGCCCGCGGCGGGGGGGCCGCCGGCTCCGCCCCCGCCGAGCCCCGCTGCAGGCAGTAGTCAAGGTGGGTTTACCTGCCCGAGCAGGAAGCTTGGGCGATGGCAGAAGTGGGAAGAAACTCTTGAGCACAGGTTCTTGGGATCCACGGAGCAGCGCATGCACATGCGATGGGTGCCTACACAGCTGGCTTGCTTGTCTGTGGGGAAAGGCGAGATGGGTCAGGGCCTGGGTTCCTGAGGGGCTGAGAATCAAGGCAGGGATAGAAGAAAGGGGACAGGCCCACATCCCCTGAACCCACGCCGGCGCCCACTCACCTTTGTGGAAAATACGATTGAAAAGTGCCCGCAAGAATCTCTTCAGATGCCTCCAGAGTTGAGGCAAGAAGGGGAGGGGGGAGGCCGGGAGCAGGGTGAGCCCTGAAATCCAACCCTTGTCCCGGTCACACCCCAGCAGCCCTCCCACCTCAGCCCCTTCAAGACCCCAGGGCTCCCCCAACCGCGCTGCACAGATCCTGCCCTGACCATAGTCACCATGTTGATCCCCACGTTGAGCAAGATGAAGCTGACCGGGATCAGAAGAATTGAGTATCCTTGCTCCTGGCATTTCCTGGGGATGGGGCCAGTGAACGGCTCGGCTCGGTAGTAGTTTCGCTCACCCATGGCCGTTGGTCCCAGGACTGCCTGGGCCCTCTGCCCTCCAGTTTTAACTGGGAGCCAGACTGGGTCATAATGGGGCAGGTGGTGAGGTCACAGTGAGGGAGGGGGATGAAAAGGAGGGCCCAGAGTGGCATTCCCTGGTAACCAGGGTCAGGTAAGCTGAGCCTGGACAGTCAAACAGGGCCCGGTGGCCGGCATACATCCCCTCGAGCGGTCATTCATTCGCTCACCGCCCGCTGACTCACTTGTTCAAATGACACATTGCGTCTCTTGGCCCCTCTTGAGACTAGGAAGACCTTGGCCTCAGAGGCCTGCTGAAGGCCTGGCTGGAGTCCAGAGCCTCAGCCTTCTTCATGCCCTTCACTGGGCCTGGAGCTGGACCTGCCCAGATGTGGAACCTCCCAGTTTGGAAGCAACTTCTTGTATGAGGCTCTCTGTGGACAGGGACAGCTGAGACACAGAGGAGGTGCCCAGAGACCAGGGGTTTGGAGTCTGCAGCTGCAGATGTACTTAGTGCATGGTATAGGACCAGGAGGGGCCTGCTGGCAGAACTGTGGCCACTAAACCAAAGGGACCCTCAGGCCAAGAAGGGGACACTGGCTTCTTATTGCAGGAAGCCAAGCGCAGGGACCCAGGCTGGCAGAAGGAGTGGCGCTTCCAAGCCACAGACCACCAATGTTTCCTGGACTCTGGCGCTCTTTATTCCTCTCTCCATGCCCTGCCGCCCCCTGCCCCTGCCCCCACTTGCTGCTGGTAAGTTCATTTTCCCAGTCTGGCTCCCGTGCAGAGAGGGCCTGGAGGCCGAGGTGGAAGGTAGCAGCGAGTTGGCCCGCGCTTGGCCCTCCTGCGGTTGCCGCTTCAGCACCAGACTGTCATACACCTGGTAGTTGGCATTGCCTCCCGGGTTCCGGCTGAGTGGCATGAAGGTGGGCGGGGGTGGAGGGTGCTCGGTAGCCTGGACGTCGGGCAGGAGGTGAGAGGGGCGGAGGAGCAGCGCTGAGCTGGGAGCCGGGGCCCGCTGGTCCGAGGCCTCGGCCAGTACCGTGAGGGAGGCGGAGGTGGCCACAGGGCGCCGCAAGGGCAGGATCTCAGCCCATTCGGCCGCCGGGTGCCGCACCTCGTGGGGATCGCGGGAGTAATCCAAGTGTCCCGTGGAGGGATGCAGGCTGCGGTTGGACTCGCTGTGAGCACAGCTGGGGAGGCTACGTCTCTGGGCCGGTGGGGTGTCGCGCTACCAGGCGTCGGGCCGGTAGACCCGAGGCAACAGAGCGGATGGAGGCTCAGAGCCCTCCAGACCCAGACTCCGCCATGGGCCCAGTTGCCGTCCTTTCGGCCCGCGAGCCCCTCGACCTGCACCTGGCCGCCCCCACCGGCGCCCAGCCCCGGCGCCGCCACCTGTGTGCCGGTGTGTCCCTCCACAGCTCCCTCCGTCAAAAGCCCCCCCCCACCCCGCCCCTCTGGCGTGTCACCGCGGCCGGGTGCGGGAGCGGGATCGAGGGCAGGGGCCGCTTCCCCGGGCCTGCCGGCCACCAGGGGCGGGGTCCTGAGCTCGGCGGGGGGTGTGGGGGCAAGGGTGGCCTTGCCGGGGCTGAGGGGCCGTGGCGACTCAATGGTGGCTCCCGGTGGCTTCGGGCCAGCTGCTGTCGGGCAGGAGGGCCGGCCCGGGCTGCGGCCGGGCTGCGCCTAGGGCCGCGTGGGCGGGCAGGGCCGATGCCCAAGGGACCGCGGGCCCCGGGCCCTGAAGCCTCCGGGGCCACGTCCCTGTGAGCGACGTGCGGGATCTTGGGCGGGGCGCCAAGCGCCGAAGGGTTTGCTGGGTCACGGCCGCCCTGGGCTGGGAGGTGGTCGCCAAACCCTCCGCCGCCGCCCGATACCCGAGACCTCCGTTGCCCCTGCCTGGGCGGGCGAGGGGGCCCTGCCGGGGCGGGCCGGCCGCCAGGCTGGCGTTAAGGCGCCAGCGCCAGCGAAACTGGGCCTCAAGAGGCCGCCCGCGGCCCCCCGCCCCCGTCTACGGCCATACCACCCTGAACGCGCCCGATCTCGTCTGATCTCGGAAGCTAAGCAGGGTCGGGCCTGGTTAGTACTTGGATGGGAGACCGCCTGGGAATACCGGGTGCTGTAGGCTTTTTGCCTCCCGCTCCGCCCGCCTTCTCCTTTACTCGCCCGCGGCGGGGGCCGCCGGCTCCGCCCCCGCCGGGCCCCGCTGCAGGCCCCACCTCCTCAGGCCCCTCCCACCACGGCGCGCGCCGGCGGGGTCGCTCCCCGCCGGCCCGGCCGGCCAGGCGGCCAGAAGGCGGCCCTGGAAGGCAGGCGCACCCCAGACGCTCCCGGGGTGGCTGGCCCGGACCCAGACTCCGCCGCGGGCCCAGTTGCCGTCCTTTCGGCCCGCGAGCCCCTCGACCTGCACCTGGCCGCCCCCACCGGCGCCCAGCCCCGGCGCCGCCACCTGTGTGCCGGTGTGTCCCTCCACAGCTCCCTCCGACAAAAGCCCCCCCCCACCCCGCCCCTCTGGCGTGTCACCGCGGCCGGGTGCGGGAGCGGGATCGAGGGCAGGGGCCGCTTCCCCGGGCCTGCCGGCCACCAGGGGCGGGGTCCTGAGCTCGGCGTGGGGTGTGGGGGCAAGGGTGGCCTTGCCGGGGCTGAGGGGCCGTGGCGACTCAATGGTGGCTCCCGGTGGCTTCGGGCCAGCTGCTGTCGGGCAGGAGGGCCGGCCCGGGCTGCGGCCGGGCTGCGCCTAGGGCCGCGTGGGCGGGCAGGGCCGATGCCCAAGGGACCGCGGGCCCCGGGCCCTGAAGCCTCCGGGGCCACGTCCCTGTGAGCGACGTGCGGGATCTTGGGCGGGGCGCCAAGCGCCGAAGGGTTTGCTGGGTCACGGCCGCCCTGGGCTGGGAGGTGGTCGCCAAACCCTCCGCCGCCGCCCGATACCCGAGACCTCCGTTGCCCCTGCCTGGGCGGGCGAGGGGGCCCTGCCGGGGCGGGCCGGCCGCCAGGCTGGCGTTAAGGCGCCAGCGCCAGCGAAACTGGGCCTCAAGAGGCCGCCCGCGGCCCCCCGCCCCCGTCTACGGCCATACCACCCTGAACGCGCCCGATCTCGTCTGATCTCGGAAGCTAAGCAGGGTCGGGCCTGGTTAGTACTTGGATGGGAGACCGCCTGGGAATACCGGGTGCTGTAGGCTTTTTGCCTCCCGCTCCGCCCGCCTTCTCCTTTACTCGCCCGCGGCGGGGGGGCCGCCGGCTCCGCCCCCGCCGAGCCCCGCTGCAGGCAGTAGTCAAGGTGGGTTTACCTGCCCGAGCAGGAAGCTTGGGCGATGGCAGAAGTGGGAAGAAACTCTTGAGCACAGGTTCTTGGGATCCACGGAGCAGCGCATGCACATGCGATGGGTGCCTACACAGCTGGCTTGCTTGTCTGTGGGGAAAGGCGAGATGGGTCAGGGCCTGGGTTCCTGAGGGGCTGAGAATCAAAGCAGGGATAGAAGAAAGGGGACAGGCCCACATCCCCTGAACCCACGCCGGCGCCCACTCACCTTTGTGGAAAATACGATTGAAAAGTGCCCGCAAGAATCTCTTCAGATGCCTCCAGAGTTGAGGCAAGAAGGGGAGGGGGGAGGCCGGGAGCAGGGTGAGCCCTGAAATCCAACCCTTGTCCCGGTCACACCCCAGCAGCCCTCCCACCTCAGCCCCTTCAAGACCCCAGGGCTCCCCCAACCGCGCTGCACAGATCCTGCCCTGACCATAGTCACCATGTTGATCCCCACGTTGAGCAAGATGAAGCTGACCGGGATCAGAAGAATTGAGTATCCTTGCTCCTGGCATTTCCTGGGGATGGGGCCAGTGAACGGCTCGGCTCGGTAGTAGTTTCGCTCACCCATGGCCGTTGGTCCCAGGACTGCCTGGGCCCTCTGCCCTCCAGTTTTAACTGGGAGCCAGACTGGGTCATAATGGGGCAGGTGGTGAGGTCACAGTGAGGGAGGGGGATGAAAAGGAGGGCCCAGAGTGGCATTCCCTGGTAACCAGGGTCAGGTAAGCTGAGCCTGGACAGTCAAACAGGGCCCGGTGGCCGGCATACATCCCCTCGAGCGGTCATTCATTCGCTCACCGCCCGCTGACTCACTTGTTCAAATGACACATTGCGTCTCTTGGCCCCTCTTGAGACTAGGAAGACCTTGGCCTCAGAGGCCTGCTGAAGGCCTGGCTGGAGTCCAGAGCCTCAGCCTTCTTCATGCCCTTCACTGGGCCTGGAGCTGGACCTGCCCAGATGTGGAACCTCCCAGTTTGGAAGCAACTTCTTGTATGAGGCTCTCTGTGGACAGGGACAGCTGAGACACAGAGGAGGTGCCCAGAGACCAGGGGTTTGGAGTCTGCAGCTGCAGATGTACTTAGTGCATGGTATAGGACCAGGAGGGGCCTGCTGGCAGAACTGTGGCCACTAAACCAAAGGGACCCTCAGGCCAAGAAGGGGACACTGGCTTCTTATTGCAGGAAGCCAAGCGCAGGGACCCAGGCTGGCAGAAGGAGTGGTGCTTCCAAGCCACAGACCACCAATGTTTCCTGGACTCTGGCGCTCTTTATTCCTCTCTCCATGCCCTGCCGCCCCCTGCCCCTGCCCCCATTTGCTGCTGGTAAGTTCACTTTCCCAGTCTGGCTCCCGTGCAGAGAGGGCCTGGAGGCCGAGGTGGAAGGTAGCAGCGAGTTGGCCCGCGCTTGGCCCTCCTGCGGTTGCCGCTTCAGCACCAGACTGTCATACACCTGGTAGTTGGCATTGCCTCCCGGGTTCCGGCTGAGTGGCATGAAGGTGGGCGGGGGTGGAGGGTGCTCGGTAGCCTGGACGTCGGGCAGGAGGTGAGAGGGGCGGAGGAGCAGCGCTGAGCTGGGAGCCGGGGCCCGCTGGTCCAAGGCCTCGGCCAGTACCGTGAGGGAGGCGGAGGTGGCCACAGGGCGCCGCAAGGGCAGGATCTCAGCCCATTCGGCCGCCGGGTGCCGCACCTCGTGGGGATCGCGGGAGTAATCCAAGTGTCCCGTGGAGGGATGCAGGCTGCGGTTGGACTCGCTGTGAGCACAGCTGGGGAGGCTACGTCTCTGGGCCGGTGGGGTGTCGCGCTACCAGGCGTCGGGCCGGTAGACCCGAGGCAACAGAGCGGATGGAGGCTCAGAGCCCTCCAGACCCAGACTCCGCCATGGGCCCAGTTGCCGTCCTTTCGGCCCGCGAGCCCCTCGACCTGCACCTGGCCGCCCCCACCGGCGCCCAGCCCCGGCGCCGCCACCTGTGTGCCGGTATGTCCCTCCACAGCTCCCTCCGTCAAAAGCCCCCCCCCACCCCGCCCCTCTGGCGTGTCACCGCGGCCGGGTGCGGGAGCGGGATCGAGGGCAGGGGCCGCTTCCCCGGGCCTGCCGGCCACCAGGGGCGGGGTCCTGAGCTCGGCGGGGGGTGTGGGGGCAAGGGTGGCCTTGCCGGGGCTGAGGGGCCGTGGCGACTCAATGGTGGCTCCCGGTGGCTTCGGGCCAGCTGCTGTCGGGCAGGAGGGCCGGCCCGGGCTGCGGCCGGGCTGCGCCTAGGGCCGCGTGGGCGGGCAGGGCCGATGCCCAAGGGACCGCGGGCCCCGGGCCCTGAAGCCTCCGGGGCCACGTCCCTGTGAGCGACGTGCGGGATCTTGGGCGGGGCGCCAAGCGCCGAAGGGTTTGCTGGGTCACGGCCGCCCTGGGCTGGGAGGTGGTCGCCAAACCCTCCGCCGCCGCCCGATACCCGAGACCTCCGTTGCCCCTGCCTGGGCGGGCGAGGGGGCCCTGCCGGGGCGGGCCGGCCGCCAGGCTGGCGTTAAGGCGCCAGCGCCAGCGAAACTGGGCCTCAAGAGGCCGCCCGCGGCCCCCCGCCCCCGTCTACGGCCATACCACCCTGAACGCGCCCGATCTCGTCTGATCTCGGAAGCTAAGCAGGGTCGGGCCTGGTTAGTACTTGGATGGGAGACCGCCTGGGAATACCGGGTGCTGTAGGCTTTTTGCCTCCCGCTCCGCCCGCCTTCTCCTTTACTCGCCCGCGGCGGGGGGGCCGCCGGCTCCGCCCCCGCCGAGCCCCGCTGCAGGCAGTAGTCAAGGTGGGTTTACCTGCCCGAGCAGGAAGCTTGGGCGATGGCAGAAGTGGGAAGAAACTCTTGAGCACAGGTTCTTGGGATCCACGGAGCAGCGCATGCACATGCGATGGGTGCCTACACAGCTGGCTTGCTTGTCTGTGGGGAAAGGCGAGATGGGTCAGGGCCTGGGTTCCTGAGGGGCTGAGAATCAAAGCAGGGATAGAAGAAAGGGGACAGGCCCACATCCCCTGAACCCACGCCGGCGCCCACTCACCTTTGTGGAAAATACGATTGAAAAGTGCCCGCAAGAATCTCTTCAGATGCCTCCAGAGTTGAGGCAAGAAGGGGAGGGGGGAGGCCGGGAGCAGGGTGAGCCCTGAAATCCAACCCTTGTCCCGGTCACACCCCAGCAGCCCTCCCACCTCAGCCCCTTCAAGACCCCAGGGCTCCCCCAACCGCGCTGCACAGATCCTGCCCTGACCATAGTCACCATGTTGATCCCCACGTTGAGCAAGATGAAGCTGACCGGGATCAGAAGAATTGAGTATCCTTGCTCCTGGCATTTCCTGGGGATGGGGCCAGTGAACGGCTCGGCTCGGTAGTAGTTTCGCTCACCCATGGCCGTTGGTCCCAGGACTGCCTGGGCCCTCTGCCCTCCAGTTTTAACTGGGAGCCAGACTGGGTCATAATGGGGCAGGTGGTGAGGTCACAGTGAGGGAGGGGGATGAAAAGGAGGGCCCAGAGTGGCATTCCCTGGTAACCAGGGTCAGGTAAGCTGAGCCTGGACAGTCAAACAGGGCCCGGTGGCCGGCATACATCCCCTCGAGCGGTCATTCATTCGCTCACCGCCCGCTGACTCACTTGTTCAAATGACACATTGCGTCTCTTGGCCCCTCTTGAGACTAGGAAGACCTTGGCCTCAGAGGCCTGCTGAAGGCCTGGCTGGAGTCCAGAGCCTCAGCCTTCTTCATGCCCTTCACTGGGCCTGGAGCTGGACCTGCCCAGATGTGGAACCTCCCAGTTTGGAAGCAACTTCTTGTATGAGGCTCTCTGTGGACAGGGACAGCTGAGACACAGAGGAGGTGCCCAGAGACCAGGGGTTTGGAGTCTGCAGCTGCAGATGTACTTAGTGCATGGTATAGGACCAGGAGGGGCCTGCTGGCAGAACTGTGGCCACTAAACCAAAGGGACCCTCAGGCCAAGAAGGGGACACTGGCTTCTTATTGCAGGAAGCCAAGCGCAGGGACCCAGGCTGGCAGAAGGAGTGGTGCTTCCAAGCCACAGACCACCAATGTTTCCTGGACTCTGGCGCTCTTTATTCCTCTCTCCATGCCCTGCCGCCCCCTGCCCCTGCCCCCACTTGCTGCTGGTAAGTTCACTTTCCCAGTCTGGCTCCCGTGCAGAGAGGGCCTGGAGGCCGAGGTGGAAGGTAGCAGCGAGTTGGCCCGCGCTTGGCCCTCCTGCGGTTGCCGCTTCAGCACCAGACTGTCATACACCTGGTAGTTGGCATTGCCTCCCGGGTTCCGGCTGAGTGGCATGAAGGTGGGCGGGGGTGGAGTGTGCTCGGTAGCCTGGACGTCGGGCAGGAGGTGAGAGGGGCGGAGGAGCAGCGCTGAGCTGGGAGCCGGGGCCCGCTGGTCCAAGGCCTCGGCCAGTACCGTGAGGGAGGCGGAGGTGGCCACAGGGCGCCGCAAGGGCAGGATCTCAGCCCATTCGGCCGCCGGGTGCCGCACCTCGTGGGGATCGCGGGAGTAATCCAAGTGTCCCGTGGAGGGATGCAGGCTGCGGTTGGACTCGCTGTGAGCACAGCTGGGGAGGCTACGTCTGTGGGCCGGTGGGGTGTCGCGCTACCAGGCGTCGGGCCGGTAGACCCGAGGCAACAGAGCGGATGGAGGCTCAGAGCCCTCCAGACCCAGACTCCGCCATGGGCCCAGTTGCCGTCCTTTCGGCCCGCGAGCCCCTCGACCTGCACCTGGCCGCCCCCACCGGCGCCCAGCCCCGGCGCCGCCACCTGTGTGCCGGTATGTCCCTCCACAGCTCCCTCCGTCAAAAGCCCCCCCCCACCCCGCCCCTCTGGCGTGTCACCGCGGCCGGGTGCGGGAGCGGGATCGAGGGCAGGGGCCGCTTCCCCGGGCCTGCCGGCCACCAGGGGCGGGGTCCTGAGCTCGGCGGGGGGTGTGGGGGCAAGGGTGGCCTTGCCGGGGCTGAGGGGCCGTGGCGACTCAATGGTGGCTCCCGGTGGCTTCGGGCCAGCTGCTGTCGGGCAGGAGGGCCGGCCCGGGCTGCGGCCGGGCTGCGCCTAGGGCCGCGTGGGCGGGCAGGGCCGATGCCCAAGGGACCGCGGGCCCCGGGCCCTGAAGCCTCCGGGGCCACGTCCCTGTGAGCGACGTGCGGGATCTTGGGCGGGGCGCCAAGCGCCGAAGGGTTTGCTGGGTCACGGCCGCCCTGGGCTGGGAGGTGGTCGCCAAACCCTCCGCCGCCGCCCGATACCCGAGACCTCCGTTGCCCCTGCCTGGGCGGGCGAGGGGGCCCTGCCGGGGCGGGCCGGCCGCCAGGCTGGCGTTAAGGCGCCAGCGCCAGCGAAACTGGGCCTCAAGAGGCCGCCCGCGGCCCCCCGCCCCCGTCTACGGCCATACCACCCTGAACGCGCCCGATCTCGTCTGATCTCGGAAGCTAAGCAGGGTCGGGCCTGGTTAGTACTTGGATGGGAGACCGCCTGGGAATACCGGGTGCTGTAGGCTTTTTGCCTCCCGCTCCGCCCGCCTTCTCCTTTACTCGCCCGCGGCGGGGGGGCCGCCGGCTCCGCCCCCGCCGAGCCCCGCTGCAGGCAGTAGTCAAGGTGGGTTTACCTGCCCGAGCAGGAAGCTTGGGCGATGGCAGAAGTGGGAAGAAACTCTTGAGCACAGGTTCTTGGGATCCACGGAGCAGCGCATGCACATGCGATGGGTGCCTACACAGCTGGCTTGCTTGTCTGTGGGGAAAGGCGAGATGGGTCAGGGCCTGGGTTCCTGAGGGGCTGAGAATCAAGGCAGGGATAGAAGAAAGGGGACAGGCCCACATCCCCTGAACCCACGCCGGCGCCCACTCACCTTTGTGGAAAATACGATTGAAAAGTGCCCGCAAGAATCTCTTCAGATGCCTCCAGAGTTGAGGGAAGAAGGGGAGGGGGGAGGCCGGGAGCAGGGTGAGCCCTGAAATCCAACCCTTATCCCGGTCACACCCCAGCAGCCCTCCCACCTCAGCCCCTTCAAGACCCCAGGGCTCCCCCAACCGCGCTGCACAGATCCTGCCCTGACCATAGTCACCATGTTGATCCCCACGTTGAGCAAGATGAAGCTGACCGGGATCAGAAGAATTGAGTATCCTTGCTCCTGGCATTTCCTGGGGATGGGGCCAGTGAACGGCTCGGCTCGGTAGTAGTTTCGCTCACCCATGGCTGTTGGTCCCAGGACTGCCTGGGCCCTCTGCCCTCCAGTTTTAACTGGGAGCCAGACTGGGTCATAATGGGGCAGGTGGTGAGGTCACAGTGAGGGAGGGGGATGAAAAGGAGGGCCCAGAGTGGCATTCCCTGGTAACCAAGGTCAGGTAAGCTGAGCCTGGACAGTCAAACAGGGCCCGGTGGCCGGCATACATCCCCTCGAGTGGTCATTCATTCGCTCACCGCCCGCTGACTCACTTGTTCAAATGACACATTGCGTCTCTTGGCCCCTCTTGAGACTAGGAAGACCTTGGCCTCAGAGGCCTGCTGAAGGCCTGGCTGGAGTCCAGAGCCTCAGCCTTCTTCATGCCCTTCACTGGGCCTGGAGCTGGACCTGCCCAGATGTGGAACCTCCCAGTTTGGAAGCAACTTCTTGTATGAGGCTCTCTGTGGACAGGGACAGCTGAGACACAGAGGAGGTGCCCAGAGACCAGGGGTTTGGAGTCTGCAGCTGCAGATGTACTTAGTGCATGGTATAGGACCAGGAGGGGCCTGCTGGCAGAACTGTGGCCACTAAACCAAAGGGACCCTCAGGCCAAGAAGGGGACACTGGCTTCTTATTGCAGGAAGCCAAGCGCAGGGACCCAGGCTGGCAGAAGGAGTGGCGCTTCCAAGCCACAGACCACCAATGTTTCCTGGACTCTGGCGCTCTTTATTCCTCTCTCCATGCCCTGCCGCCCCCTGCCCCTGCCCCCACTTGCTGCTGGTAAGTTCATTTTCCCAGTCTGGCTCCCGTGCAGAGAGGGCCTGGAGGCCGAGGTGGAAGGTAGCAGCGAGTTGGCCCGCGCTTGGCCCTCCTGCGGTTGCCGCTTCAGCACCAGACTGTCATACACCTGGTAGTTGGCATTGCCTCCCGGGTTCCGGCTGAGTGGCATGAAGGTGGGCGGGGGTGGAGGGTGCTCGGTAGCCTGGACGTCGGGCAGGAGGTGAGAGGGGCGGAGGAGCAGCGCTGAGCTGGGAGCCGGGGCCCGCTGGTCCGAGGCCTCGGCCAGTACCGTGAGGGAGGCGGAGGTGGCCACAGGGCGCCGCAAGGGCAGGATCTCAGCCCATTCGGCCGCCGGGTGCCGCACCTCGTGGGGATCGCGGGAGTAATCCAAGTGTCCCGTGGAGGGATGCAGGCTGCGGTTGGACTCGCTGTGAGCACAGCTGGGGAGGCTACGTCTCTGGGCCGGTGGGGTGTCGCGCTACCAGGCGTCGGGCCGGTAGACCCGAGGCACCAGAGCGGATGGAGGCTCAGAGCCCTCCAGACCCAGACTCCGCCATGGGCCCAGTTGCCGTCCTTTCGGCCCGCGAGCCCCTCGACCTGCACCTGGCCGCCCCCACCGGCGCCCAGCCCCGGCGCCGCCACCTGTGTGCCGGTGTGTCCCTCCACAGCTCCCTCCGACAAAAGCCCCCCCCCACCCCGCCCCTCTGGCGTGTCACCGCGGCCGGGTGCGGGAGCGGGATCGAGGGCAGGGGCCGCTTCCCCGGGCCTGCCGGCCACCAGGGGCGGGGTCCTGAGCTCGGCGGGGTGTGTGGGGGCAAGGGTGGCCTTGCCGGGGCTGAGGGGCCGTGGCGACTCAATGGTGGCTCCTGGTGGCTTCGGGCCAGCTGCTGTCGGGCAGGAGGGCCGGCCTGGGCTGCGGCCGGGCTGTGCCTAGGGCCGCGTGGGCGGGCAGGGCCGATGCCCAAGGGACCGCGGGCCCCGGGCCCTGAAGCCTCCGGGGCCACGTCCCTGTGAGCGACGTGCGGGATCTTGGGCGGGGCGCCAAGCGCCGAAGGGTTTGCTGGGTCACGGCCGCCCTGGGCTGGGAGGTGGTCGCCAAACCCTCCGCCGCCGCCCGATACCCGAGACCTCCGTTGCCCCTGCCTGGGCGGGCGAGGGGGCCCTGCCGGGGCGGGCCGGCCGCCAGGCTGGCGTTAAGGCGCCAGCGCCAGCGAAACTGGGCCTCAAGAGGCCGCCCGCGGCCCCCCGCCCCCGTCTACGGCCATACCACCCTGAACGCGCCCGATCTCGTCTGATCTCGGAAGCTAAGCAGGGTCGGGCCTGGTTAGTACTTGGATGGGAGACCGCCTGGGAATACCGGGTGCTGTAGGCTTTTTGCCTCCCGCTCCGCCCGCCTTCTCCTTTACTCGCCCGCGGCGGGGGGGCCGCCGGCTCCGCCCCCGCCGAGCCCCGCTGCAGGCAGTAGTCAAGGTGGGTTTACCTGCCCGAGCAGGAAGCTTGGGCGATGGCAGAAGTGGGAAGAAACTCTTGAGCACAGGTTCTTGGGATCCACGGAGCAGCGCATGCACATGCGATGGGTGCCTACACAGCTGGCTTGCTTGTCTGTGGGGAAAGGCGAGATGGGTCAGGGCCTGGGTTCCTGAGGGGCTGAGAATCAAGGCAGGGATAGAAGAAAGGGGACAGGCCCACATCCCCTGAACCCACGCCGGCGCCCACTCACCTTTGTGGAAAATACGATTGAAAAGTGCCCGCAAGAATCTCTTCAGATGCCTCCAGAGTTGAGGCAAGAAGGGGAGGGGGGAGGCCGGGAGCAGGGTGAGCCCTGAAATCCAACCCTTGTCCCGGTCACACCCCAGCAGCCCTCCCACCTCAGCCCCTTCAAGACCCCAGGGCTCCCCCAACCGCGCTGCACAGATCCTGCCCTGACCATAGTCACCATGTTGATCCCCACGTTGAGCAAGATGAAGCTGACCGGGATCAGAAGAATTGAGTATCCTTGCTCCTGGCATTTCCTGGGGATGGGGCCAGTGAACGGCTCGGCTCGGTAGTAGTTTCGCTCACCCATGGCCGTTGGTCCCAGGACTGCCTGGGCCCTCTGCCCTCCAGTTTTAACTGGGAGCCAGACTGGGTCATAATGGGGCAGGTGGTGAGGTCACAGTGAGGGAGGGGGATGAAAAGGAGGGCCCAGAGTGGCATTCCCTGGTAACCAGGGTCAGGTAAGCTGAGCCTGGACAGTCAAACAGGGCCCGGTGGCCGGCATACATCCCCTCGAGCGGTCATTCATTCGCTCACCGCCCGCTGACTCACTTGTTCAAATGACACATTGCGTCTCTTGGCCCCTCTTGAGACTAGGAAGACCTTGGCCTCAGAGGCCTGCTGAAGGCCTGGCTGGAGTCCAGAGCCTCAGCCTTCTTCATGCCCTTCACTGGGCCTGGAGCTGGACCTGCCCAGATGTGGAACCTCCCAGTTTGGAAGCAACTTCTTGTATGAGGCTCTCTGTGGACAGGGACAGCTGAGACACAGAGGAGGTGCCCAGAGACCAGGGGTTTGGAGTCTGCAGCTGCAGATGTACTTAGTGCATGGTATAGGACCAGGAGGGGCCTGCTGGCAGAACTGTGGCCACTAAACCAAAGGGACCCTCAGGCCAAGAAGGGGACACTGGCTTCTTATTGCAGGAAGCCAAGCGCAGGGACCCAGGCTGGCAGAAGGAGTGGCGCTTCCAAGCCACAGACCACCAATGTTTCCTGGACTCTGGCGCTCTTTATTCCTCTCTCCATGCCCTGCCGCCCCCTGCCCCTGCCCCCATTTGCTGCTGGTAAGTTCACTTTCCCAGTCTGGCTCCCGTGCAGAGAGGGCCTGGAGGCCGAGGTGGAAGGTAGCAGCGAGTTGGCCCGCGCTTGGCCCTCCTGCGGTTGCCGCTTCAGCACCAGACTGTCATACACCTGGTAGTTGGCATTGCCTCCCGGGTTCCGGCTGAGTGGCATGAAGGTGGGCGGGGGTGGAGGGTGCTCGGTAGCCTGGACGTCGGACAGGAGGTGAGAGGGGCGGAGGAGCAGCGCTGAGCTTGGAGCCGGGGCCCGCTGGTCCGAGGCCTCGGCCAGTACCGTGAGGGAGGCGGAGGTGGCCACAGGGCGCCGCAATGGCAGGATCTCAGCCCATTCGGCCGCCGGGTGCTGCACCTCGTGGGGATCGCGGGAGTAATCCAAGTGTCCCGTGGAGGGATGCAGGCTGCGGTTGGACTCGCTGTGAGCACAGCTGGGGAGGCTACGTCTGTGGGCCGGTGGGGTGTCGCGCTACCAGGCGTCGGGCCGGTAGACCCGAGGCACCAGAGCGGATGGAGGCTCAGAGCCCTCCAGACCCAGACTCCGTCATGGGCCCAGTTGCCGTCCTTTCGGCCCGCGAGCCCCTCGACCTGCACCTGGCCGCCCCCACCGGCGCCCAGCCCCGGCGCCGCCACCTGTGTGCCGGTGTGTCCCTCCACAGCTCCCTCCGACAAAAGCCCCCCCCCACCCCGCCCCTCTGGCGTGTCACCGCGGCCGGGTGCGGGAGCGGGATCGAGGGCAGGGGCCGCTTCCCCGGGCCTGCCGGCCACCAGGGGCGGGGTCCTGAGCTCGGCGGGGGGTGTGGGGGCAAGGGTGGCCTTGCCGGGGCTGAGGGGCCGTGGCGACTCAATGGTGGCTCCCGGTGGCTTCGGGCCAGCTGCTGTCGGGCAGGAGGGCCGGCCCGGGCTGCGGCCGGGCTGCGCCTAGGGCCGCGTGGGCGGGCAGGGCCGATGCCCAAGGGACCGCGGGCCCCGGGCCCTGAAGCCTCCGGGGCCACGTCCCTGTGAGCGACGTGCGGGATCTTGGGCGGGGCGCCAAGCGCCGAAGGGTTTGCTGGGTCACGGCCGCCCTGGGCTGGGAGGTGGTCGCCAAACCCTCCGCCGCCGCCCGATACCCGAGACCTCCGTTGCCCCTGCCTGGGCGGGCGAGGGGGCCCTGCCGGGGCGGGCCGGCCGCCAGGCTGGCGTTAAGGCGCCAGCGCCAGCGAAACTGGGCCTCAAGAGGCCGCCCGCGGCCCCCCGCCCCCGTCTACGGCCATACCACCCTGAACGCGCCCGATCTCGTCTGATCTCGGAAGCTAAGCAGGGTCGGGCCTGGTTAGTACTTGGATGGGAGACCGCCTGGGAATACCGGGTGCTGTAGGCTTTTTGCCTCCCGCTCCGCCCGCCTTCTCCTTTACTCGCCCGCGGCGGGGGGGCCGCCGGCTCCGCCCCCGCCGAGCCCCGCTGCAGGCAGTAGTCAAGGTGGGTTTACCTGCCCGAGCAGGAAGCTTGGGCGATGGCAGAAGTGGGAAGAAACTCTTGAGCACAGGTTCTTGGGATCCACGGAGCAGCGCATGCACATGCGATGGGTGCCTACACAGCTGGCTTGCTTGTCTGTGGGGAAAGGCGAGATGGGTCAGGGCCTGGGTTCCTGAGGGGCTGAGAATCAAGGCAGGGATAGAAGAAAGGGGACAGGCCCACATCCCCTGAACCCACGCCGGCGCCCACTCACCTTTGTGGAAAATACGATTGAAAAGTGCCCGCAAGAATCTCTTCAGATGCCTCCAGAGTTGAGGCAAGAAGGGGAGGGGGGAGGCCGGGAGCAGGGTGAGCCCTGAAATCCAACCCTTGTCCCGGTCACACCCCAGCAGCCCTCCCACCTCAGCCCCTTCAAGACCCCAGGGCTCCCCCAACCGCGCTGCACAGATCCTGCCCTGACCATAGTCACCATGTTGATCCCCACGTTGAGCAAGATGAAGCTGACCGGGATCAGAAGAATTGAGTATCCTTGCTCCTGGCATTTCCTGGGGATGGGGCCAGTGAACGGCTCGGCTCGGTAGTAGTTTCGCTCACCCATGGCCGTTGGTCCCAGGACTGCCTGGGCCCTCTGCCCTCCAGTTTTAACTGGGAGCCAGACTGGGTCATAATGGGGCAGGTGGTGAGGTCACAGTGAGGGAGGGGGATGAAAAGGAGGGCCCAGAGTGGCATTCCCTGGTAACCAGGGTCAGGTAAGCTGAGCCTGGACAGTCAAACAGGGCCCGGTGGCCGGCATACATCCCCTCGAGCGGTCATTCATTCGCTCACCGCCCGCTGACTCACTTGTTCAAATGACACATTGCGTCTCTTGGCCCCTCTTGAGACTAGGAAGACCTTGGCCTCAGAGGCCTGCTGAAGGCCTGGCTGGAGTCCAGAGCCTCAGCCTTCTTCATGCCCTTCACTGGGCCTGGAGCTGGACCTGCCCAGATGTGGAACCTCCCAGTTTGGAAGCAACTTCTTGTATGAGGCTCTCTGTGGACAGGGACAGCTGAGACACAGAGGAGGTGCCCAGAGACCAGGGGTTTGGAGTCTGCAGCTGCAGATGTACTTAGTGCATGGTATAGGACCAGGAGGGGCCTGCTGGCAGAACTGTGGCCACTAAACCAAAGGGACCCTCAGGCCAAGAAGGGGACACTGGCTTCTTATTGCAGGAAGCCAAGCGCAGGGACCCAGGCTGGCAGAAGGAGTGGCGCTTCCAAGCCACAGACCACCAATGTTTCCTGGACTCTGGCGCTCTTTATTCCTCTCTCCATGCCCTGCCGCCCCCTGCCCCTGCCCCCACTTGCTGCTGGTAAGTTCATTTTCCCAGTCTGGCTCCCGTGCAGAGAGGGCCTGGAGGCCGAGGTGGAAGGTAGCAGCGAGTTGGCCCGCGCTTGGCCCTCCTGCGGTTGCCGCTTCAGCACCAGACTGTCATACACCTGGTAGTTGGCATTGCCTCCCGGGTTCCGGCTGAGTGGCATGAAGGTGGGCGGGGGTGGAGGGTGCTCGGTAGCCTGGACGTCGGGCAGGAGGTGAGAGGGGCGGAGGAGCAGCGCTGAGCTGGGAGCCGGGGCCCGCTGGTCCGAGGCCTCGGCCAGTACCGTGAGGGAGGCGGAGGTGGCCACAGGGCGCCGCAAGGGCAGGATCTCAGCCCATTCGGCCGCCGGGTGCCGCACCTCGTGGGGATCGCGGGAGTAATCCAAGTGTCCCGTGGAGGGATGCAGGCTGCGGTTGGACTCGCTGTGAGCACAGCTGGGGAGGCTACGTCTCTGGGCCGGTGGGGTGTCGCGCTACCAGGCGTCGGGCCGGTAGACCCGAGGCAACAGAGCGGATGGAGGCTCAGAGCCCTCCAGACCCAGACTCCGCCATGGGCCCAGTTGCCGTCCTTTCGGCCCGCGAGCCCCTCGACCTGCACCTGGCCGCCCCCACCGGCGCCCAGCCCCGGCGCCGCCACCTGTGTGCCGGTATGTCCCTCCACAGCTCCCTCCGTCAAAAGCCCCCCCCCACCCCGCCCCTCTGGCGTGTCACCGCGGCCGGGTGCGGGAGCGGGATCGAGGGCAGGGGCCGCTTCCCCGGGCCTGCCGGCCACCAGGGGCGGGGTCCTGAGCTCGGCGGGGGGTGTGGGGGCAAGGGTGGCCTTGCCGGGGCTGAGGGGCCGTGGCGACTCAATGGTGGCTCCCGGTGGCTTCGGGCCAGCTGCTGTCGGGCAGGAGGGCCGGCCCGGGCTGCGGCCGGGCTGCGCCTAGGGCCGCGTGGGCGGGCAGGGCCGATGCCCAAGGGACCGCGGGCCCCGGGCCCTGAAGCCTCCGGGGCCACGTCCCTGTGAGCGACGTGCGGGATCTTGGGCGGGGCGCCAAGCGCCGAAGGGTTTGCTGGGTCACGGCCGCCCTGGGCTGGGAGGTGGTCGCCAAACCCTCCGCCGCCGCCCGATACCCGAGACCTCCGTTGCCCCTGCCTGGGCGGGCGAGGGGGCCCTGCCGGGGCGGGCCGGCCGCCAGGCTGGCGTTAAGGCGCCAGCGCCAGCGAAACTGGGCCTCAAGAGGCCGCCCGCGGCCCCCCGCCCCCGTCTACGGCCATACCACCCTGAACGCGCCCGATCTCGTCTGATCTCGGAAGCTAAGCAGGGTCGGGCCTGGTTAGTACTTGGATGGGAGACCGCCTGGGAATACCGGGTGCTGTAGGCTTTTTGCCTCCCGCTCCGCCCGCCTTCTCCTTTACTCGCCCGCGGCGGGGGCCGCCGGCTCCGCCCCCGCCGGGCCCCGCTGCAGGCCCCACCTCCTCAGGCCCCTCCCACCACGGCGCGCGCCGGCGGGGTCGCTCCCCGCCGGCCCGGCCGGCCAGGCGGCCAGAAGGCGGCCCTGGAAGGCAGCCGCACCCCAGACGCTCCCGGGGTGGCTGGCCCGGACCCAGACTCCGCCGCGGGCCCAGTTGCCGTCCTTTCGGCCCGCGAGCCCCTCGACCTGCACCTGGCCGCCCCCACCGGCGCCCAACCCCGGCGCCGCCACCTGTGTGCCGGTGTGTCCCTCCACAGCTCCCTCCGACAAAAGCCCCCCCCCACCCCGCCCCTCTGGTGTGTCACCGCGGCCGGGTGCGGGAGCGGGATCGAGGGCAGGGGCCGCTTCCCCGGGCCTGCCGGCCACCAGGGGCGGGGTCCTGAGCTCGGCGGGGGGTGTGGGGGCAAGGGTGGCCTTGCCGGGGCTGAGGGGCCGTGGCGACTCAATGGTGGCTCCCGGTGGCTTCGGGCCAGCTGCTGTCGGGCAGGAGGGCCGGCCCGGGCTGCGGCCGGGCTGCGCCTAGGGCCGCGTGGGCGGGCAGGGCCGATGCCCAAGGGACCGCGGGCCCCGGGCCCTGAAGCCTCCGGGGCCACGTCCCTGTGAGCGACGTGCGGGATCTTGGGCGGGGCGCCAAGCGCCGAAGGGTTTGCTGGGTCACGGCCGCCCTGGGCTGGGAGGTGGTCGCCAAACCCTCCGCCGCCGCCCGATACCCGAGACCTCCGTTGCCCCTGCCTGGGCGGGCGAGGGGGCCCTGCCGGGGCGGGCCGGCCGCCAGGCTGGCGTTAAGGCGCCAGCGCCAGCGAAACTGGGCCTCAAGAGGCCGCCCGCGGCCCCCCGCCCCCGTCTACGGCCATACCACCCTGAACGCGCCCGATCTCGTCTGATCTCGGAAGCTAAGCAGGGTCGGGCCTGGTTAGTACTTGGATGGGAGACCGCCTGGGAATACCGGGTGCTGTAGGCTTTTTGCCTCCCGCTCCGCCCGCCTTCTCCTTTACTCGCCCGCGGCGGGGGCCGCCGGCTCCGCCCCCGCCGGGCCCCGCTGCAGGCCCCACCTCCTCAGGCCCCTCCCACCACGGCGCGCGCCGGCGGGGTCGCTCCCCGCCGGCCCGGCCGGCCAGGCGGCCAGAAGGCGGCCCTGGAAGGCAGGCGCACCCCAGACGCTCCCGGGGTGGCTGGCCCGGACCCAGACTCCGCCGCGGGCCCAGTTGCCGTCCTTTCGGCCCGCGAGCCCCTCGACCTGCACCTGGCCGCCCCCACCGGCGCCCAACCCCGGCGCCGCCACCTGTGTGCCGGTGTGTCCCTCCACAGCTCCCTCCGACAAAAGCCCCCCCCCACCCCGCCCCTCTGGCGTGTCACCGCGGCCGGGTGCGGGAGCGGGATCGAGGGCAGGGGCCGCTTCCCCGGGCCTGCCGGCCACCAGGGGCGGGGTCCTGAGCTCGGCGGGGGGTGTGGGGGCAAGGGTGGCCTTGCCGGGGCTGAGGGGCCGTGGCGACTCAATGGTGGCTCCCGGTGGCTTCGGGCCAGCTGCTGTCGGGCAGGAGGGCCGGCCCGGGCTGCGGCCGGGCTGCGCCTAGGGCCGCGTGGGCGGGCAGGGCCGATGCCCAAGGGACCGCGGGCCCCGGGCCCTGAAGCCTCCGGGGCCACGTCCCTGTGAGCGACGTGCGGGATCTTGGGCGGGGCGCCAAGCGCCGAAGGGTTTGCTGGGTCACGGCCGCCCTGGGCTGGGAGGTGGTCGCCAAACCCTCCGCCGCCGCCCGATACCCGAGACCTCCGTTGCCCCTGCCTGGGCGGGCGAGGGGGCCCTGCCGGGGCGGGCCGGCCGCCAGGCTGGCGTTAAGGCGCCAGCGCCAGCGAAACTGGGCCTCAAGAGGCCGCCCGCGGCCCCCCGCCCCCGTCTACGGCCATACCACCCTGAACGCGCCCGATCTCGTCTGATCTCGGAAGCTAAGCAGGGTCGGGCCTGGTTAGTACTTGGATGGGAGACCGCCTGGGAATACCGGGTGCTGTAGGCTTTTTGCCTCCCGCTCCGCCCGCCTTCTCCTTTACTCGCCCGCGGCGGGGGCCGCCGGCTCCGCCCCCGCCGGGCCCCGCTGCAGGCCCCACCTCCTCAGGCCCCTCCCACCACGGCGCGCGCCGGCGGGGTCGCTCCCCGCCGGCCCGGCCGGCCAGGCGGCCAGAAGGCGGCCCTGGAAGGCAGGCGCACCCCAGACGCTCCCGGGGTGGCTGGCCCGGACCCAGACTCCGCCGCGGGCCCAGTTGCCGTCCTTTCGGCCCGCGAGCCCCTCGACCTGCACCTGGCCGCCCCCACCGGCGCCCAGCCCCGGCGCCGCCACCTGTGTGCCGGTGTGTCCCTCCACAGCTCCCTCCGACAAAAGCCCCCCCCCACCCCGCCCCTCTGGCGTGTCACCGCGGCCGGGTGCGGGAGCGGGATCGAGGGCAGGGGCCGCTTCCCCGGGCCTGCCGGCCACCAGGGGCGGGGTCCTGAGCTCGGCGGGGGGTGTGGGGGCAAGGGTGGCCTTGCCGGGGCTGAGGGGCCGTGGCGACTCAATGGTGGCTCCCGGTGGCTTCGGGCCAGCTGCTGTCGGGCAGGAGGGCCGGCCCGGGCTGCGGCCGGGCTGCGCCTAGGGCCGCGTGGGCGGGCAGGGCCGATGCCCAAGGGACCGCGGGCCCCGGGCCCTGAAGCCTCCGGGGCCACGTCCCTGTGAGCGACGTGCGGGATCTTGGGCGGGGCGCCAAGCGCCGAAGGGTTTGCTGGGTCACGGCCGCCCTGGGCTGGGAGGTGGTCGCCAAACCCTCCGCCGCCGCCCGATACCCGAGACCTCCGTTGCCCCTGCCTGGGCGGGCGAGGGGGCCCTGCCGGGGCGGGCCGGCCGCCAGGCTGGCGTTAAGGCGCCAGCGCCAGCGAAACTGGGCCTCAAGAGGCCGCCCGCGGCCCCCCGCCCCCGTCTACGGCCATACCACCCTGAACGCGCCCGATCTCGTCTGATCTCGGAAGCTAAGCAGGGTCGGGCCTGGTTAGTACTTGGATGGGAGACCGCCTGGGAATACCGGGTGCTGTAGGCTTTTTGCCTCCCGCTCCGCCCGCCTTCTCCTTTACTCGCCCGCGGCGGGGGCCGCCGGCTCCGCCCCCGCCGGGCCCCGCTGCAGGCCCCACCTCCTCAGGCCCCTCCCACCACGGCGCGCGCCGGCGGGGTCGCTCCCCGCCGGCCCGGCCGGCCAGGCGGCCAGAAGGCGGCCCTGGAAGGCAGGCGCACCCCAGACGCTCCCGGGGTGGCTGGCCCGGACCCAGACTCCGCCGCGGGCCCAGTTGCCGTCCTTTCGGCCCGCGAGCCCCTCGACCTGCACCTGGCCGCCCCCACCGGCGCCCAGCCCCGGCGCCGCCACCTGTGTGCCGGTGTGTCCCTCCACAGCTCCCTCTGACAAAAGCCCCCCCCCACCCCGCCCCTCTGGCGTGTCACCGCGGCCGGGTGCGGGAGCGGGATCGAGGGCAGGGGCCGCTTCCCCGGGCCTGCCGGCCACCAGGGGCGGGGTCCTGAGCTCGGCGGGGGGTGTGGGGGCAAGGGTGGCCTTGCCGGGGCTGAGGGGCCGTGGCGACTCAATGGTGGCTCCCGGTGGCTTCGGGCCAGCTGCTGTCGGGCAGGAGGGCCGGCCCGGGCTGCGGCCGGGCTGCGCCTAGGGCCGCGTGGGCGGGCAGGGCCGATGCCCAAGGGACCGCGGGCCCCGGGCCCTGAAGCCTCCGGGGCCACGTCCCTGTGAGCGACGTGCGGGATCTTGGGCGGGGCGCCAAGCGCCGAAGGGTTTGCTGGGTCACGGCCGCCCTGGGCTGGGAGGTGGTCGCCAAACCCTCCGCCGCCGCCCGATACCCGAGACCTCCGTTGCCCCTGCCTGGGCGGGCGAGGGGGCCCTGCCGGGGCGGGCCGGCCGCCAGGCTGGCGTTAAGGCGCCAGCGCCAGCGAAACTGGGCCTCAAGAGGCCGCCCGCGGCCCCCCGCCCCCGTCTACGGCCATACCACCCTGAACGCGCCCGATCTCGTCTGATCTCGGAAGCTAAGCAGGGTCGGGCCTGGTTAGTACTTGGATGGGAGACCGCCTGGGAATACCGGGTGCTGTAGGCTTTTTGCCTCCCGCTCCGCCCGCCTTCTCCTTTACTCGCCCGCGGCGGGGGCCGCCGGCTCCGCCCCCGCCGGGCCCCGCTGCAGGCCCCACCTCCTCAGGCCCCTCCCACCACGGCGCGCGCCGGCGGGGTCGCTCCCCGCCGGCCCGGCCGGCCAGGCGGCCAGAAGGCGGCCCTGGAAGGCAGGCGCACCCCAGACGCTCCCGGGGTGGCTGGCCCGGACCCAGACTCCGCCGCGGGCCCAGTTGCCGTCCTTTCGGCCCGCGAGCCCCTCGACCTGCACCTGGCCGCCCCCACCGGCGCCCAGCCCCGGCGCCGCCACCTGTGTGCCGGTGTGTCCCTCCACAGCTCCCTCCGACAAAAGCCCCCCCCCACCCCGCCCCTCTGGCGTGTCACCGCGGCCGGGTGCGGGAGCGGGATCGAGGGCAGGGGCCGCTTCCCCGGGCCTGCCGGCCACCAGGGGCGGGGTCCTGAGCTCGGCGGGGGGTGTGGGGGCAAGGGTGGCCTTGCCGGGGCTGAGGGGCCGTGGCGACTCATTGGTGGCTCCCGGTGGCTTCGGGCCAGCTGCTGTCGGGCAGGAGGGCCGGCCCGGGCTGCGGCCGGGCTGCGCCTAGGGCCGCGTGGGCGGGCAGGGCCGATGCCCAAGGGACCGCGGGCCCCGGGCCCTGAAGCCTCCGGGGCCACGTCCCTGTGAGCGACGTGCGGGATCTTGGGCGGGGCGCCAAGCGCCGAAGGGTTTGCTGGGTCACGGCCGCCCTGGGCTGGGAGGTGGTCGCCAAACCCTCCGCCGCCGCCCGATACCCGAGACCTCCGTTGCCCCTGCCTGGGCGGGCGAGGGGGCCCTGCCGGGGCGGGCCGGCCGCCAGGCTGGCGTTAAGGCGCCAGCGCCAGCGAAACTGGGCCTCAAGAGGCCGCCCGCGGCCCCCCGCCCCCGTCTACGGCCATACCACCCTGAACGCGCCCGATCTCGTCTGATCTCGGAAGCTAAGCAGGGTCGGGCCTGGTTAGTACTTGGATGGGAGACCGCCTGGGAATACCGGGTGCTGTAGGCTTTTTGCCTCCCGCTCCGCCCGCCTTCTCCTTTACTCGCCCGCGGCGGGGGGGCCGCCGGCTCCGCCCCCGCCGAGCCCCGCTGCAGGCAGTAGTCAAGGTGGGTTTACCTGCCCGAGCAGGAAGCTTGGGCGATGGCAGAAGTGGGAAGAAACTCTTGAGCACAGGTTCTTGGGATCCACGGAGCAGCGCATGCACATGCGATGGGTGCCTACACAGCTGGCTTGCTTGTCTGTGGGGAAAGGCGAGATGGGTCAGGGCCTGGGTTCCTGAGGGGCTGAGAATCAAGGCAGGGATAGAAGAAAGGGGACAGGCCCACATCCCCTGAACCCACGCCGGCGCCCACTCACCTTTGTGGAAAATACGATTGAAAAGTGCCCGCAAGAATCTCTTCAGATGCCTCCAGAGTTGAGGCAAGAAGGGGAGGGGGGAGGCCGGGAGCAGGGTGAGCCCTGAAATCCAACCCTTGTCCCGGTCACACCCCAGCAGCCCTCCCACCTCAGCCCCTTCAAGACCCCAGGGCTCCCCCAACCGCGCTGCACAGATCCTGCCCTGACCATAGTCACCATGTTGATCCCCACGTTGAGCAAGATGAAGCTGACCGGGATCAGAAGAATTGAGTATCCTTGCTCCTGGCATTTCCTGGGGATGGGGCCAGTGAACGGCTCGGCTCGGTAGTAGTTTCGCTCACCCATGGCCGTTGGTCCCAGGACTGCCTGGGCCCTCTGCCCTCCAGTTTTAACTGGGAGCCAGACTGGGTCATAATGGGGCAGGTGGTGAGGTCACAGTGAGGGAGGGGGATGAAAAGGAGGGCCCAGAGTGGCATTCCCTGGTAACCAGGGTCAGGTAAGCTGAGCCTGGACAGTCAAACAGGGCCCGGTGGCCGGCATACATCCCCTCGAGCGGTCATTCATTCGCTCACCGCCCGCTGACTCACTTGTTCAAATGACACATTGCGTCTCTTGGCCCCTCTTGAGACTAGGAAGACCTTGGCCTCAGAGGCCTGCTGAAGGCCTGGCTGGAGTCCAGAGCCTCAGCCTTCTTCATGCCCTTCACTGGGCCTGGAGCTGGACCTGCCCAGATGTGGAACCTCCCAGTTTGGAAGCAACTTCTTGTATGAGGCTCTCTGTGGACAGGGACAGCTGAGACACAGAGGAGGTGCCCAGAGACCAGGGGTTTGGAGTCTGCAGCTGCAGATATACTTAGTGCATGGTATAGGACCAGGAGGGGCCTGCTGGCAGAACTGTGGCCACTAAACCAAAGGGACCCTCAGGCCAAGAAGGGGACACTGGCTTCTTATTGCAGGAAGCCAAGCGCAGGGACCCAGGCTGGCAGAAGGAGTGGCGCTTCCAAGCCACAGACCACCAATGTTTCCTGGACTCTGGCGCTCTTTATTCCTCTCTCCATGCCCTGCCGCCCCCTGCCCCTGCCCCCACTTGCTGCTGGTAAGTTCATTTTCCCAGTCTGGCTCCCGTGCAGAGAGGGCCTGGAGGCCGAGGTGGAAGGTAGCAGCGAGTTGGCCCGCGCTTGGCCCTCCTGCGGTTGCCGCTTCAGCACCAGACTGTCATACACCTGGTAGTTGGCATTGCCTCCCGGGTTCCGGCTGAGTGGCATGAAGGTGGGCGGGGGTGGAGGGTGCTCGGTAGCCTGGACGTCGGGCAGGAGGTGAGAGGGGCGGAGGAGCAGCGCTGAGCTGGGAGCCGGGGCCCGCTGGTCCGAGGCCTCGGCCAGTACCGTGAGGGAGGCGGAGGTGGCCACAGGGCGCCGCAAGGGCAGGATCTCAGCCCATTCGGCCGCCGGGTGCCGCACCTCGTGGGGATCGCGGGAGTAATCCAAGTGTCCCGTGGAGGGATGCAGGCTGCGGTTGGACTCGCTGTGAGCACAGCTGGGGAGGCTACGTCTGTGGGCCGGTGGGGTGTCGCGCTACCAGGCGTCGGGCCGGTAGACCCGAGGCAACAGAGCGGATGGAGGCTCAGAGCCCTCCAGACCCAGACTCCGCCATGGGCCCAGTTGCCGTCCTTTCGGCCCGCGAGCCCCTCGACCTGCACCTGGCCGCCCCCACCGGCGCCCAGCCCCGGCGCCGCCACCTGTGTGCCGGTATGTCCCTCCACAGCTCCCTCCGTCAAAAGCCCCCCCCCACCCCGCCCCTCTGGCGTGTCACCGCGGCCGGGTGCGGGAGCGGGATCGAGGGCAGGGGCCGCTTCCCCGGGCCTGCCGGCCACCAGGGGCGGGGTCCTGAGCTCGGCGGGGGGTGTGGGGGCAAGGGTGGCCTTGCCAGGGCTGAGGGGCCGTGGCGACTCAATGGTGGCTCCCGGTGGCTTCGGGCCAGCTGCTGTCGGGCAGGAGGGCCGGCCCGGGCTGCGGCCGGGCTGCGCCTAGGGCCGCGTGGGCGGGCAGGGCCGATGCCCAAGGGACCGCGGGCCCCGGGCCCTGAAGCCTCCGGGGCCACGTCCCTGTGAGCGACGTGCGGGATCTTGGGCGGGGCGCCAAGCGCCGAAGGGTTTGCTGGGTCACGGCCGCCCTGGGCTGGGAGGTGGTCGCCAAACCCTCCGCCGCCGCCCGATACCCGAGACCTCCGTTGCCCCTGCCTGGGCGGGCGAGGGGGCCCTGCCGGGGCGGGCCGGCCGCCAGGCTGGCGTTAAGGCGCCAGCGCCAGCGAAACTGGGCCTCAAGAGGCCGCCCGCGGCCCCCCGCCCCCGTCTACGGCCATACCACCCTGAACGCGCCCGATCTCGTCTGATCTCGGAAGCTAAGCAGGGTCGGGCCTGGTTAGTACTTGGATGGGAGACCGCCTGGGAATACCGGGTGCTGTAGGCTTTTTGCCTCCCGCTCCGCCCGCCTTCTCCTTTACTCGCCCGCGGCGGGGGCCGCCGGCTCCGCCCCCGCCGGGCCCCGCTGCAGGCCCCACCTCCTCAGGCCCCTCCCACCACGGCGCGCGCCGGCGGGGTCGCTCCCCGCCGGCCCGGCCGGCCAGGCGGCCAGAAGGCGGCCCTGGAAGGCAGGCGCACCCCAGACGCTCCCGGGGTGGCTGGCCCGGACCCAGACTCCGCCGCGGGCCCAGTTGCCGTCCTTTCGGCCCGCGAGCCCCTCGACCTGCACCTGGCCGCCCCCACCGGCGCCCAGCCCCGGCGCCGCCACCTGTGTGCCGGTGTGTCCCTCCACAGCTCCCTCCGACAAAAGCCCCCCCCCACCCCGCCCCTCTGGCGTGTCACCGCGGCCGGGTGCGGGAGCGGGATCGAGGGCAGGGGCCGCTTCCCCGGGCCTGCCGGCCACCAGGGGCGGGGTCCTGAGCTCGGCGGGGGGTGTGGGGGCAAGGGTGGCCTTGCCGGGGCTGAGGGGCCGTGGCGACTCAATGGTGGCTCCCGGTGGCTTCGGGCCAGCTGCTGTCGGGCAGGAGGGCCGGCCCGGGCTGCGGCCGGGCTGCGCCTAGGGCCGCGTGGGCGGGCAGGGCCGATGCCCAAGGGACCGCGGGCCCCGGGCCCTGAAGCCTCCGGGGCCACGTCCCTGTGAGCGACGTGCGGGATCTTGGGCGGGGCGCCAAGCGCCGAAGGGTTTGCTGGGTCACGGCCGCCCTGGGCTGGGAGGTGGTCGCCAAACCCTCCGCCGCCGCCCGATACCCGAGACCTCCGTTGCCCCTGCCTGGGCGGGCGAGGGGGCCCTGCCGGGGCGGGCCGGCCGCCAGGCTGGCGTTAAGGCGCCAGCGCCAGCGAAACTGGGCCTCAAGAGGCCGCCCGCGGCCCCCCGCCCCCGTCTACGGCCATACCACCCTGAACGCGCCCGATCTCGTCTGATCTCGGAAGCTAAGCAGGGTCGGGCCTGGTTAGTACTTGGATGGGAGACCGCCTGGGAATACCGGGTGCTGTAGGCTTTTTGCCTCCCGCTCCGCCCGCCTTCTCCTTTACTCGCCCGCGGCGGGGTCGCCGGCTCCGCCCCCGCCGGGCCCCGCTGCAGGCCCCACCTCCTCAGGCCCCTCCCACCACGGCGCGCGCCGGCGGGGTCGCTCCCCGCCGGCCCGGCCGGCCAGGCGGCCAGAAGGCGGCCCTGGAAGGCAGGCGCACCCCAGACGCTCCCGGGGTGGCTGGCCCGGACCCAGACTCCGCCGCGGGCCCAGTTGCCGTCCTTTCGGCCCGCGAGCCCCTCGACCTGCACCTGGCCGCCCCCACCGGCGCCCAACCCCGGCGCCGCCACCTGTGTGCCGGTGTGTCCCTCCACAGCTCCCTCCGACAAAAGCCCCCCCCCACCCCGCCCCTCTGGCGTGTCACCGCGGCCGGGTGCGGGAGCGGGATCGAGGGCAGGGGCCGCTTCCCCGGGCCTGCCGGCCACCAGGGGCGGGGTCCTGAGCTCGGCGGGGGGTGTGGGGGCAAGGGTGGCCTTGCCGGGGCTGAGGGGCCGTGGCGACTCAATGGTGGCTCCCGGTGGCTTCGGGCCAGCTGCTGTCGGGCAGGAGGGCCGGCCCGGGCTGCGGCCGGGCTGCGCCTAGGGCCGCGTGGGCGGGCAGGGCCGATGCCCAAGGGACCGCGGGCCCCGGGCCCTGAAGCCTCCGGGGCCACGTCCCTGTGAGCGACGTGCGGGATCTTGGGCGGGGCGCCAAGCGCCGAAGGGTTTGCTGGGTCACGGCCGCCCTGGGCTGGGAGGTGGTCGCCAAACCCTCCGCCGCCGCCCGATACCCGAGACCTCCGTTGCCCCTGCCTGGGCGGGCGAGGGGGCCCTGCCGGGGCGGGCCGGCCGCCAGGCTGGCGTTAAGGCGCCAGCGCCAGCGAAACTGGGCCTCAAGAGGCCGCCCGCGGCCCCCCGCCCCCGTCTACGGCCATACCACCCTGAACGCGCCCGATCTCGTCTGATCTCGGAAGCTAAGCAGGGTCGGGCCTGGTTAGTACTTGGATGGGAGACCGCCTGGGAATACCGGGTGCTGTAGGCTTTTTGCCTCCCGCTCCGCCCGCCTTCTCCTTTACTCGCCCGCGGCGGGGGCCGCCGGCTCCGCCCCCGCCGGGCCCCGCTGCAGGCCCCACCTCCTCAGGCCCCTCCCACCACGGCGCGCGCCGGCGGGGTCGCTCCCCGCCGGCCCGGCCGGCCAGGCGGCCAGAAGGCGGCCCTGGAAGGCAGGCGCACCCCAGACGCTCCCGGGGTGGCTGGCCCGGACCCAGACTCCGCCGCGGGCCCAGTTGCCGTCCTTTCGGCCCGCGAGCCCCTCGACCTGCACCTGGCCGCCCCCACCGGCGCCCAGCCCCGGCGCCGCCACCTGTGTGCCGGTGTGTCCCTCCACAGCTCCCTCTGACAAAAGCCCCCCCCCACCCCGCCCCTCTGGCGTGTCACCGCGGCCGGGTGCGGGAGCGGGATCGAGGGCAGGGGCCGCTTCCCCGGGCCTGCCGGCCACCAGGGGCGGGGTCCTGAGCTCGGCGGGGGGTGTGGGGGCAAGGGTGGCCTTGCCGGGGCTGAGGGGCCGTGGCGACTCAATGGTGGCTCCCGGTGGCTTCGGGCCAGCTGCTGTCGGGCAGGAGGGCCGGCCCGGGCTGCGGCCGGGCTGCGCCTAGGGCCGCGTGGGCGGGCAGGGCCGATGCCCAAGGGACCGCGGGCCCCGGGCCCTGAAGCCTCCGGGGCCACGTCCCTGTGAGCGACGTGCGGGATCTTGGGCGGGGCGCCAAGCGCCGAAGGGTTTGCTGGGTCACGGCCGCCCTGGGCTGGGAGGTGGTCGCCAAACCCTCCGCCGCCGCCCGATACCCGAGACCTCCGTTGCCCCTGCCTGGGCGGGCGAGGGGGCCCTGCCGGGGCGGGCCGGCCGCCAGGCTGGCGTTAAGGCGCCAGCGCCAGCGAAACTGGGCCTCAAGAGGCCGCCCGCGGCCCCCCGCCCCCGTCTACGGCCATACCACCCTGAACGCGCCCGATCTCGTCTGATCTCGGAAGCTAAGCAGGGTCGGGCCTGGTTAGTACTTGGATGGGAGACCGCCTGGGAATACCGGGTGCTGTAGGCTTTTTGCCTCCCGCTCCGCCCGCCTTCTCCTTTACTCGCCCGCGGCGGGGGCCGCCGGCTCCGCCCCCGCCGGGCCCCGCTGCAGGCCCCACCTCCTCAGGCCCCTCCCACCACGGCGCGCGCCGGCGGGGTCGCTCCCCGCCGGCCCGGCCGGCCAGGCGGCCAGAAGGCGGCCCTGGAAGGCAGGCGCACCCCAGACGCTCCCGGGGTGGCTGGCCCGGACCCAGACTCCGCCGCGGGCCCAGTTGCCGTCCTTTCGGCCCGCGAGCCCCTCGACCTGCACCTGGCCGCCCCCACCGGCGCCCAGCCCCGGCGCCGCCACCTGTGTGCCGGTGTGTCCCTCCACAGCTCCCTCCGACAAAAGCCCCCCCCCACCCCGCCCCTCTGGCGTGTCACCGCGGCCGGGTGCGGGAGCGGGATCGAGGGCAGGGGCCGCTTCCCCGGGCCTGCCGGCCACCAGGGGCGGGGTCCTGAGCTCGGCGGGGGGTGTGGGGGCAAGGGTGGCCTTGCCGGGGCTGAGGGGCCGTGGCGACTCATTGGTGGCTCCCGGTGGCTTCGGGCCAGCTGCTGTCGGGCAGGAGGGCCGGCCCGGGCTGCGGCCGGGCTGCGCCTAGGGCCGCGTGGGCGGGCAGGGCCGATGCCCAAGGGACCGCGGGCCCCGGGCCCTGAAGCCTCCGGGGCCACGTCCCTGTGAGCGACGTGCGGGATCTTGGGCGGGGCGCCAAGCGCCGAAGGGTTTGCTGGGTCACGGCCGCCCTGGGCTGGGAGGTGGTCGCCAAACCCTCCGCCGCCGCCCGATACCCGAGACCTCCGTTGCCCCTGCCTGGGCGGGCGAGGGGGCCCTGCCGGGGCGGGCCGGCCGCCAGGCTGGCGTTAAGGCGCCAGCGCCAGCGAAACTGGGCCTCAAGAGGCCGCCCGCGGCCCCCCGCCCCCGTCTACGGCCATACCACCCTGAACGCGCCCGATCTCGTCTGATCTCGGAAGCTAAGCAGGGTCGGGCCTGGTTAGTACTTGGATGGGAGACCGCCTGGGAATACCGGGTGCTGTAGGCTTTTTGCCTCCCGCTCCGCCCGCCTTCTCCTTTACTCGCCCGCGGCGGGGGGGCCGCCGGCTCCGCCCCCGCCGAGCCCCGCTGCAGGCAGTAGTCAAGGTGGGTTTACCTGCCCGAGCAGGAAGCTTGGGCGATGGCAGAAGTGGGAAGAAACTCTTGAGCACAGGTTCTTGGGATCCACGGAGCAGCGCATGCACATGCGATGGGTGCCTACACAGCTGGCTTGCTTGTCTGTGGGGAAAGGCGAGATGGGTCAGGGCCTGGGTTCCTGAGGGGCTGAGAATCAAGGCAGGGATAGAAGAAAGGGGACAGGCCCACATCCCCTGAACCCACGCCGGCGCCCACTCACCTTTGTGGAAAATACGATTGAAAAGTGCCCGCAAGAATCTCTTCAGATGCCTCCAGAGTTGAGGCAAGAAGGGGAGGGGGGAGGCCGGGAGCAGGGTGAGCCCTGAAATCCAACCCTTGTCCCGGTCACACCCCAGCAGCCCTCCCACCTCAGCCCCTTCAAGACCCCAGGGCTCCCCCAACCGCGCTGCACAGATCCTGCCCTGACCATAGTCACCATGTTGATCCCCACGTTGAGCAAGATGAAGCTGACCGGGATCAGAAGAATTGAGTATCCTTGCTCCTGGCATTTCCTGGGGATGGGGCCAGTGAACGGCTCGGCTCGGTAGTAGTTTCGCTCACCCATGGCCGTTGGTCCCAGGACTGCCTGGGCCCTCTGCCCTCCAGTTTTAACTGGGAGCCAGACTGGGTCATAATGGGGCAGGTGGTGAGGTCACAGTGAGGGAGGGGGATGAAAAGGAGGGCCCAGAGTGGCATTCCCTGGTAACCAGGGTCAGGTAAGCTGAGCCTGGACAGTCAAACAGGGCCCGGTGGCCGGCATACATCCCCTCGAGCGGTCATTCATTCGCTCACCGCCCGCTGACTCACTTGTTCAAATGACACATTGCGTCTCTTGGCCCCTCTTGAGACTAGGAAGACCTTGGCCTCAGAGGCCTGCTGAAGGCCTGGCTGGAGTCCAGAGCCTCAGCCTTCTTCATGCCCTTCACTGGGCCTGGAGCTGGACCTGCCCAGATGTGGAACCTCCCAGTTTGGAAGCAACTTCTTGTATGAGGCTCTCTGTGGACAGGGACAGCTGAGACACAGAGGAGGTGCCCAGAGACCAGGGGTTTGGAGTCTGCAGCTGCAGATATACTTAGTGCATGGTATAGGACCAGGAGGGGCCTGCTGGCAGAACTGTGGCCACTAAACCAAAGGGACCCTCAGGCCAAGAAGGGGACACTGGCTTCTTATTGCAGGAAGCCAAGCGCAGGGACCCAGGCTGGCAGAAGGAGTGGCGCTTCCAAGCCACAGACCACCAATGTTTCCTGGACTCTGGCGCTCTTTATTCCTCTCTCCATGCCCTGCCGCCCCCTGCCCCTGCCCCCACTTGCTGCTGGTAAGTTCATTTTCCCAGTCTGGCTCCCGTGCAGAGAGGGCCTGGAGGCCGAGGTGGAAGGTAGCAGCGAGTTGGCCCGCGCTTGGCCCTCCTGCGGTTGCCGCTTCAGCACCAGACTGTCATACACCTGGTAGTTGGCATTGCCTCCCGGGTTCCGGCTGAGTGGCATGAAGGTGGGCGGGGGTGGAGGGTGCTCGGTAGCCTGGACGTCGGGCAGGAGGTGAGAGGGGCGGAGGAGCAGCGCTGAGCTGGGAGCCGGGGCCCGCTGGTCCGAGGCCTCGGCCAGTACCGTGAGGGAGGCGGAGGTGGCCACAGGGCGCCGCAAGGGCAGGATCTCAGCCCATTCGGCCGCCGGGTGCCGCACCTCGTGGGGATCGCGGGAGTAATCCAAGTGTCCCGTGGAGGGATGCAGGCTGCGGTTGGACTCGCTGTGAGCACAGCTGGGGAGGCTACGTCTGTGGGCCGGTGGGGTGTCGCGCTACCAGGCGTCGGGCCGGTAGACCCGAGGCAACAGAGCGGATGGAGGCTCAGAGCCCTCCAGACCCAGACTCCGCCATGGGCCCAGTTGCCGTCCTTTCGGCCCGCGAGCCCCTCGACCTGCACCTGGCCGCCCCCACCGGCGCCCAGCCCCGGCGCCGCCACCTGTGTGCCGGTATGTCCCTCCACAGCTCCCTCCGTCAAAAGCCCCCCCCCACCCCGCCCCTCTGGCGTGTCACCGCGGCCGGGTGCGGGAGCGGGATCGAGGGCAGGGGCCGCTTCCCCGGGCCTGCCGGCCACCAGGGGCGGGGTCCTGAGCTCGGCGGGGGGTGTGGGGGCAAGGGTGGCCTTGCCGGGGCTGAGGGGCCGTGGCGACTCAATGGTGGCTCCCGGTGGCTTCGGGCCAGCTGCTGTCGGGCAGGAGGGCCGGCCCGGGCTGCGGCCGGGCTGCGCCTAGGGCCGCGTGGGCGGGCAGGGCCGATGCCCAAGGGACCGCGGGCCCCGGGCCCTGAAGCCTCCGGGGCCACGTCCCTGTGAGCGACGTGCGGGATCTTGGGCGGGGCGCCAAGCGCCGAAGGGTTTGCTGGGTCACGGCCGCCCTGGGCTGGGAGGTGGTCGCCAAACCCTCCGCCGCCGCCCGATACCCGAGACCTCCGTTGCCCCTGCCTGGGCGGGCGAGGGGGCCCTGCCGGGGCGGGCCGGCCGCCAGGCTGGCGTTAAGGCGCCAGCGCCAGCGAAACTGGGCCTCAAGAGGCCGCCCGCGGCCCCCCGCCCCCGTCTACGGCCATACCACCCTGAACGCGCCCGATCTCGTCTGATCTCGGAAGCTAAGCAGGGTCGGGCCTGGTTAGTACTTGGATGGGAGACCGCCTGGGAATACCGGGTGCTGTAGGCTTTTTGCCTCCCGCTCCGCCCGCCTTCTCCTTTACTCGCCCGCGGCGGGGGCCGCCGGCTCCGCCCCCGCCGGGCCCCGCTGCAGGCCCCACCTCCTCAGGCCCCTCCCACCACGGCGCGCGCCGGCGGGGTCGCTCCCCGCCGGCCCGGCCGGCCAGGCGGCCAGAAGGCGGCCCTGGAAGGCAGGCGCACCCCAGACGCTCCCGGGGTGGCTGGCCCGGACCCAGACTCCGCCGCGGGCCCAGTTGCCGTCCTTTCGGCCCGCGAGCCCCTCGACCTGCACCTGGCCGCCCCCACCGGCGCCCAGCCCCGGCGCCGCCACCTGTGTGCCGGTGTGTCCCTCCACAGCTCCCTCCGACAAAAGCCCCCCCCCACCCCGCCCCTCTGGCGTGTCACCGCGGCCGGGTGCGGGAGCGGGATCGAGGGCAGGGGCCGCTTCCCCGGGCCTGCCGGCCACCAGGGGCGGGGTCCTGAGCTCGGCGGGGGGTGTGGGGGCAAGGGTGGCCTTGCCGGGGCTGAGGGGCCGTGGCGACTCAATGGTGGCTCCCGGTGGCTTCGGGCCAGCTGCTGTCGGGCAGGAGGGCCGGCCCGGGCTGCGGCCGGGCTGCGCCTAGGGCCGCGTGGGCGGGCAGGGCCGATGCCCAAGGGACCGCGGGCCCCGGGCCCTGAAGCCTCCGGGGCCACGTCCCTGTGAGCGACGTGCGGGATCTTGGGCGGGGCGCCAAGCGCCGAAGGGTTTGCTGGGTCACGGCCGCCCTGGGCTGGGAGGTGGTCGCCAAACCCTCCGCCGCCGCCCGATACCCGAGACCTCCGTTGCCCCTGCCTGGGCGGGCGAGGGGGCCCTGCCGGGGCGGGCCGGCCGCCAGGCTGGCGTTAAGGCGCCAGCGCCAGCGAAACTGGGCCTCAAGAGGCCGCCCGCGGCCCCCCGCCCCCGTCTACGGCCATACCACCCTGAACGCGCCCGATCTCGTCTGATCTCGGAAGCTAAGCAGGGTCGGGCCTGGTTAGTACTTGGATGGGAGACCGCCTGGGAATACCGGGTGCTGTAGGCTTTTTGCCTCCCGCTCCGCCCGCCTTCTCCTTTACTCGCCCGCGGCGGGGTCGCCGGCTCCGCCCCCGCCGGGCCCCGCTGCAGGCCCCACCTCCTCAGGCCCCTCCCACCACGGCGCGCGCCGGCGGGGTCGCTCCCCGCCGGCCCGGCCGGCCAGGCGGCCAGAAGGCGGCCCTGGAAGGCAGCCGCACCCCACACGCTCCCGGGGTGGCTGGCCCGGACCCAGACTCCGCCGCGGGCCCAGTTGCCGTCCTTTCGGCCCGCGAGCCCCTCGACCTGCACCTGGCCGCCCCCACCGGCGCCCAACCCCGGCGCCGCCACCTGTGTGCCGGTGTGTCCCTCCACAGCTCCCTCCGACAAAAGCCCCCCCCCACCCCGCCCCTCTGGCGTGTCACCGCGGCCGGGTGCGGGAGCGGGATCGAGGGCAGGGGCCGCTTCCCCGGGCCTGCCGGCCACCAGGGGCGGGGTCCTGAGCTCGGCGGGGGGTGTGGGGGCAAGGGTGGCCTTGCCGGGGCTGAGGGGCCGTGGCGACTCAATGGTGGCTCCCGGTGGCTTCGGGCCAGCTGCTGTCGGGCAGGAGGGCCGGCCCGGGCTGCGGCCGGGCTGCGCCTAGGGCCGCGTGGGCGGGCAGGGCCGATGCCCAAGGGACCGCGGGCCCCGGGCCCTGAAGCCTCCGGGGCCACGTCCCTGTGAGCGACGTGCGGGATCTTGGGCGGGGCGCCAAGCGCCGAAGGGTTTGCTGGGTCACGGCCGCCCTGGGCTGGGAGGTGGTCGCCAAACCCTCCGCCGCCGCCCGATACCCGAGACCTCCGTTGCCCCTGCCTGGGCGGGCGAGGGGGCCCTGCCGGGGCGGGCCGGCCGCCAGGCTGGCGTTAAGGCGCCAGCGCCAGCGAAACTGGGCCTCAAGAGGCCGCCCGCGGCCCCCCGCCCCCGTCTACGGCCATACCACCCTGAACGCGCCCGATCTCGTCTGATCTCGGAAGCTAAGCAGGGTCGGGCCTGGTTAGTACTTGGATGGGAGACCGCCTGGGAATACCGGGTGCTGTAGGCTTTTTGCCTCCCGCTCCGCCCGCCTTCTCCTTTACTCGCCCGCGGCGGGGGCCGCCGGCTCCGCCCCCGCCGGGCCCCGCTGCAGGCCCCACCTCCTCAGGCCCCTCCCACCACGGCGCGCGCCGGCGGGGTCGCTCCCCGCCGGCCCGGCCGGCCAGGCGGCCAGAAGGCGGCCCTGGAAGGCAGGCGCACCCCAGACGCTCCCGGGGTGGCTGGCCCGGACCCAGACTCCGCCGCGGGCCCAGTTGCCGTCCTTTCGGCCCGCGAGCCCCTCGACCTGCACCTGGCCGCCCCCACCGGCGCCCAGCCCCGGCGCCGCCACCTGTGTGCCGGTGTGTCCCTCCACAGCTCCCTCTGACAAAAGCCCCCCCCCACCCCGCCCCTCTGGCGTGTCACCGCGGCCGGGTGCGGGAGCGGGATCGAGGGCAGGGGCCGCTTCCCCGGGCCTGCCGGCCACCAGGGGCGGGGTCCTGAGCTCGGCGGGGGGTGTGGGGGCAAGGGTGGCCTTGCCGGGGCTGAGGGGCCGTGGCGACTCAATGGTGGCTCCCGGTGGCTTCGGGCCAGCTGCTGTCGGGCAGGAGGGCCGGCCCGGGCTGCGGCCGGGCTGCGCCTAGGGCCGCGTGGGCGGGCAGGGCCGATGCCCAAGGGACCGCGGGCCCCGGGCCCTGAAGCCTCCGGGGCCACGTCCCTGTGAGCGACGTGCGGGATCTTGGGCGGGGCGCCAAGCGCCGAAGGGTTTGCTGGGTCACGGCCGCCCTGGGCTGGGAGGTGGTCGCCAAACCCTCCGCCGCCGCCCGATACCCGAGACCTCCGTTGCCCCTGCCTGGGCGGGCGAGGGGGCCCTGCCGGGGCGGGCCGGCCGCCAGGCTGGCGTTAAGGCGCCAGCGCCAGCGAAACTGGGCCTCAAGAGGCCGCCCGCGGCCCCCCGCCCCCGTCTACGGCCATACCACCCTGAACGCGCCCGATCTCGTCTGATCTCGGAAGCTAAGCAGGGTCGGGCCTGGTTAGTACTTGGATGGGAGACCGCCTGGGAATACCGGGTGCTGTAGGCTTTTTGCCTCCCGCTCCGCCCGCCTTCTCCTTTACTCGCCCGCGGCGGGGGCCGCCGGCTCCGCCCCCGCCGGGCCCCGCTGCAGGCCCCACCTCCTCAGGCCCCTCCCACCACGGCGCGCGCCGGCGGGGTCGCTCCCCGCCGGCCCGGCCGGCCAGGCGGCCAGAAGGCGGCCCTGGAAGGCAGGCGCACCCCAGACGCTCCCGGGGTGGCTGGCCCGGACCCAGACTCCGCCGCGGGCCCAGTTGCCGTCCTTTCGGCCCGCGAGCCCCTCGACCTGCACCTGGCCGCCCCCACCGGCGCCCAGCCCCGGCGCCGCCACCTGTGTGCCGGTGTGTCCCTCCACAGCTCCCTCCGACAAAAGCCCCCCCCCACCCCGCCCCTCTGGCGTGTCACCGCGGCCGGGTGCGGGAGCGGGATCGAGGGCAGGGGCCGCTTCCCCGGGCCTGCCGGCCACCAGGGGCGGGGTCCTGAGCTCGGCGGGGGGTGTGGGGGCAAGGGTGGCCTTGCCGGGGCTGAGGGGCCGTGGCGACTCATTGGTGGCTCCCGGTGGCTTCGGGCCAGCTGCTGTCGGGCAGGAGGGCCGGCCCGGGCTGCGGCCGGGCTGCGCCTAGGGCCGCGTGGGCGGGCAGGGCCGATGCCCAAGGGACCGCGGGCCCCGGGCCCTGAAGCCTCCGGGGCCACGTCCCTGTGAGCGACGTGCGGGATCTTGGGCGGGGCGCCAAGCGCCGAAGGGTTTGCTGGGTCACGGCCGCCCTGGGCTGGGAGGTGGTCGCCAAACCCTCCGCCGCCGCCCGATACCCGAGACCTCCGTTGCCCCTGCCTGGGCGGGCGAGGGGGCCCTGCCGGGGCGGGCCGGCCGCCAGGCTGGCGTTAAGGCGCCAGCGCCAGCGAAACTGGGCCTCAAGAGGCCGCCCGCGGCCCCCCGCCCCCGTCTACGGCCATACCACCCTGAACGCGCCCGATCTCGTCTGATCTCGGAAGCTAAGCAGGGTCGGGCCTGGTTAGTACTTGGATGGGAGACCGCCTGGGAATACCGGGTGCTGTAGGCTTTTTGCCTCCCGCTCCGCCCGCCTTCTCCTTTACTCGCCCGCGGCGGGGGCCGCCGGCTCCGCCCCCGCCGGGCCCCGCTGCAGGCCCCACCTCCTCAGGCCCCTCCCACCACGGCGCGCGCCGGCGGGGTCGCTCCCCGCCGGCCCGGCCGGCCAGGCGGCCAGAAGGCGGCCCTGGAAGGCAGGCGCACCCCAGACGCTCCCGGGGTGGCTGGCCCGGACCCAGACTCCGCCGCGGGCCCAGTTGCCGTCCTTTCGGCCCGCGAGCCCCTCGACCTGCACCTGGCCGCCCCCACCGGCGCCCAGCCCCGGCGCCGCCACCTGTGTGCCGGTGTGTCCCTCCACAGCTCCCTCCGTCAAAAGCCCCCCCCCACCCCGCCCCTCTGGCGTGTCACCGCGGCCGGGTGCGGGAGCGGGATCGAGGGCAGGGGCCGCTTCCCCGGGCCTGCCGGCCACCAGGGGCGGGGTCCTGAGCTCGGCGGGGGGTGTGGGGGCAAGGGTGGCCTTGCCGGGGCTGAGGGGCCGTGGCGACTCAATGGTGGCTCCCGGTGGCTTCGGGCCAGCTGCTGTCGGGCAGGAGGGCCGGCCCGGGCTGCGGCCGGGCTGCGCCTAGGGCCGCGTGGGCGGGCAGGGCCGATGCCCAAGGGACCGCGGGCCCCGGGCCCTGAAGCCTCCGGGGCCACGTCCCTGTGAGCGACGTGCGGGATCTTGGGCGGGGCGCCAAGCGCCGAAGGGTTTGCTGGGTCACGGCCGCCCTGGGCTGGGAGGTGGTCGCCAAACCCTCCGCCGCCGCCCGATACCCGAGACCTCCGTTGCCCCTGCCTGGGCGGGCGAGGGGGCCCTGCCGGGGCGGGCCGGCCGCCAGGCTGGCGTTAAGGCGCCAGCGCCAGCGAAACTGGGCCTCAAGAGGCCGCCCGCGGCCCCCCGCCCCCGTCTACGGCCATACCACCCTGAACGCGCCCGATCTCGTCTGATCTCGGAAGCTAAGCAGGGTCGGGCCTGGTTAGTACTTGGATGGGAGACCGCCTGGGAATACCGGGTGCTGTAGGCTTTTTGCCTCCCGCTCCGCCCGCCTTCTCCTTTACTCGCCCGCGGCGGGGGGGCCGCCGGCTCCGCCCCCGCCGAGCCCCGCTGCAGGCAGTAGTCAAGGTGGGTTTACCTGCCCGAGCAGGAAGCTTGGGCGATGGCAGAAGTGGGAAGAAACTCTTGAGCACAGGTTCTTGGGATCCACGGAGCAGCGCATGCACATGCGATGGGTGCCTACACAGCTGGCTTGCTTGTCTGTGGGGAAAGGCGAGATGGGTCAGGGCCTGGGTTCCTGAGGGGCTGAGAATCAAGGCAGGGATAGAAGAAAGGGGACAGGCCCACATCCCCTGAACCCACGCCGGCGCCCACTCACCTTTGTGGAAAATACGATTGAAAAGTGCCCGCAAGAATCTCTTCAGATGCCTCCAGAGTTGAGGCAAGAAGGGGAGGGGGGAGGCCGGGAGCAGGGTGAGCCCTGAAATCCAACCCTTGTCCCGGTCACACCCCAGCAGCCCTCCCACCTCAGCCCCTTCAAGACCCCAGGGCTCCCCCAACCGCGCTGCACAGATCCTGCCCTGACCATAGTCACCATGTTGATCCCCACGTTGAGCAAGATGAAGCTGACCGGGATCAGAAGAATTGAGTATCCTTGCTCCTGGCATTTCCTGGGGATGGGGCCAGTGAACGGCTCGGCTCGGTAGTAGTTTCGCTCACCCATGGCCGTTGGTCCCAGGACTGCCTGGGCCCTCTGCCCTCCAGTTTTAACTGGGAGCCAGACTGGGTCATAATGGGGCAGGTGGTGAGGTCACAGTGAGGGAGGGGGATGAAAAGGAGGGCCCAGAGTGGCATTCCCTGGTAACCAGGGTCAGGTAAGCTGAGCCTGGACAGTCAAACAGGGCCCGGTGGCCGGCATACATCCCCTCGAGCGGTCATTCATTCGCTCACCGCCCGCTGACTCACTTGTTCAAATGACACATTGCGTCTCTTGGCCCCTCTTGAGACTAGGAAGACCTTGGCCTCAGAGGCCTGCTGAAGGCCTGGCTGGAGTCCAGAGCCTCAGCCTTCTTCATGCCCTTCACTGGGCCTGGAGCTGGACCTGCCCAGATGTGGAACCTCCCAGTTTGGAAGCAACTTCTTGTATGAGGCTCTCTGTGGACAGGGACAGCTGAGACACAGAGGAGGTGCCCAGAGACCAGGGGTTTGGAGTCTGCAGCTGCAGATGTACTTAGTGCATGGTATAGGACCAGGAGGGGCCTGCTGGCAGAACTGTGGCCACTAAACCAAAGGGACCCTCAGGCCAAGAAGGGGACACTGGCTTCTTATTGCAGGAAGCCAAGCGCAGGGACCCAGGCTGGCAGAAGGAGTGGCGCTTCCAAGCCACAGACCACCAATGTTTCCTGGACTCTGGCGCTCTTTATTCCTCTCTCCATGCCCTGCCGCCCCCTGCCCCTGCCCCCACTTGCTGCTGGTAAGTTCATTTTCCCAGTCTGGCTCCCGTGCAGAGAGGGCCTGGAGGCCGAGGTGGAAGGTAGCAGCGAGTTGGCCCGCGCTTGGCCCTCCTGCGGTTGCCGCTTCAGCACCAGACTGTCATACACCTGGTAGTTGGCATTGCCTCCCGGGTTCCGGCTGAGTGGCATGAAGGTGGGCGGGGGTGGAGGGTGCTCGGTAGCCTGGACGTCGGGCAGGAGGTGAGAGGGGCGGAGGAGCAGCGCTGAGCTGGGAGCCGGGGCCCGCTGGTCCGAGGCCTCGGCCAGTACCGTGAGGGAGGCGGAGGTGGCCACAGGGCGCCGCAAGGGCAGGATCTCAGCCCATTCGGCCGCCGGGTGCCGCACCTCGTGGGGATCGCGGGAGTAATCCAAGTGTCCCGTGGAGGGATGCAGGCTGCGGTTGGACTCGCTGTGAGCACAGCTGGGGAGGCTACGTCTCTGGGCCGGTGGGGTGTCGCGCTACCAGGCGTCGGGCCGGTAGACCCGAGGCAACAGAGCGGATGGAGGCTCAGAGCCCTCCAGACCCAGACTCCGCCATGGGCCCAGTTGCCGTCCTTTCGGCCCGCGAGCCCCTCGACCTGCACCTGGCCGCCCCCACCGGCGCCCAGCCCCGGCGCCGCCACCTGTGTGCCGGTATGTCCCTCCACAGCTCCCTCCGTCAAAAGCCCCCCCCCACCCCGCCCCTCTGGCGTGTCACCGCGGCCGGGTGCGGGAGCGGGATCGAGGGCAGGGGCCGCTTCCCCGGGCCTGCCGGCCACCAGGGGCGGGGTCCTGAGCTCGGCGGGGGGTGTGGGGGCAAGGGTGGCCTTGCCGGGGCTGAGGGGCCGTGGCGACTCAATGGTGGCTCCCGGTGGCTTCGGGCCAGCTGCTGTCGGGCAGGAGGGCCGGCCCGGGCTGCGGCCGGGCTGCGCCTAGGGCCGCGTGGGCGGGCAGGGCCGATGCCCAAGGGACCGCGGGCCCCGGGCCCTGAAGCCTCCGGGGCCACGTCCCTGTGAGCGACGTGCGGGATCTTGGGCGGGGCGCCAAGCGCCGAAGGGTTTGCTGGGTCACGGCCGCCCTGGGCTGGGAGGTGGTCGCCAAACCCTCCGCCGCCGCCCGATACCCGAGACCTCCGTTGCCCCTGCCTGGGCGGGCGAGGGGGCCCTGCCGGGGCGGGCCGGCCGCCAGGCTGGCGTTAAGGCGCCAGCGCCAGCGAAACTGGGCCTCAAGAGGCCGCCCGCGGCCCCCCGCCCCCGTCTACGGCCATACCACCCTGAACGCGCCCGATCTCGTCTGATCTCGGAAGCTAAGCAGGGTCGGGCCTGGTTAGTACTTGGATGGGAGACCGCCTGGGAATACCGGGTGCTGTAGGCTTTTTGCCTCCCGCTCCGCCCGCCTTCTCCTTTACTCGCCCGCGGCGGGGGCCGCCGGCTCCGCCCCCGCCGGGCCCCGCTGCAGGCCCCACCTCCTCAGGCCCCTCCCACCACGGCGCGCGCCGGCGGGGTCGCTCCCCGCCGGCCCGGCCGGCCAGGCGGCCAGAAGGCGGCCCTGGAAGGCAGGCGCACCCCAGACGCTCCCGGGGTGGCTGGCCCGGACCCAGACTCCGCCGCGGGCCCAGTTGCCGTCCTTTCGGCCCGCGAGCCCCTCGACCTGCACCTGGCCGCCCCCACCGGCGCCCAGCCCCGGCGCCGCCACCTGTGTGCCGGTGTGTCCCTCCACAGCTCCCTCTGACAAAAGCCCCCCCCCACCCCGCCCCTCTGGCGTGTCACCGCGGCCGGGTGCGGGAGCGGGATCGAGGGCAGGGGCCGCTTCCCCGGGCCTGCCGGCCACCAGGGGCGGGGTCCTGAGCTCGGCGGGGGGTGTGGGGGCAAGGGTGGCCTTGCCGGGGCTGAGGGGCCGTGGCGACTCAATGGTGGCTCCCGGTGGCTTCGGGCCAGCTGCTGTCGGGCAGGAGGGCCGGCCCGGGCTGCGGCCGGGCTGCGCCTAGGGCCGCGTGGGCGGGCAGGGCCGATGCCCAAGGGACCGCGGGCCCCGGGCCCTGAAGCCTCCGGGGCCACGTCCCTGTGAGCGACGTGCGGGATCTTGGGCGGGGCGCCAAGCGCCGAAGGGTTTGCTGGGTCACGGCCGCCCTGGGCTGGGAGGTGGTCGCCAAACCCTCCGCCGCCGCCCGATACCCGAGACCTCCGTTGCCCCTGCCTGGGCGGGCGAGGGGGCCCTGCCGGGGCGGGCCGGCCGCCAGGCTGGCGTTAAGGCGCCAGCGCCAGCGAAACTGGGCCTCAAGAGGCCGCCCGCGGCCCCCCGCCCCCGTCTACGGCCATACCACCCTGAACGCGCCCGATCTCGTCTGATCTCGGAAGCTAAGCAGGGTCGGGCCTGGTTAGTACTTGGATGGGAGACCGCCTGGGAATACCGGGTGCTGTAGGCTTTTTGCCTCCCGCTCCGCCCGCCTTCTCCTTTACTCGCCCGCGGCGGGGGCCGCCGGCTCCGCCCCCGCCGGGCCCCGCTGCAGGCCCCACCTCCTCAGGCCCCTCCCACCACGGCGCGCGCCGGCGGGGTCGCTCCCCGCCGGCCCGGCCGGCCAGGCGGCCAGAAGGCGGCCCTGGAAGGCAGGCGCACCCCAGACGCTCCCGGGGTGGCTGGCCCGGACCCAGACTCCGCCGCGGGCCCAGTTGCCGTCCTTTCGGCCCGCGAGCCCCTCGACCTGCACCTGGCCGCCCCCACCGGCGCCCAGCCCCGGCGCCGCCACCTGTGTGCCGGTGTGTCCCTCCACAGCTCCCTCCGACAAAAGCCCCCCCCCACCCCGCCCCTCTGGCGTGTCACCGCGGCCGGGTGCGGGAGCGGGATCGAGGGCAGGGGCCGCTTCCCCGGGCCTGCCGGCCACCAGGGGCGGGGTCCTGAGCTCGGCGGGGGGTGTGGGGGCAAGGGTGGCCTTGCCGGGGCTGAGGGGCCGTGGCGACTCATTGGTGGCTCCCGGTGGCTTCGGGCCAGCTGCTGTCGGGCAGGAGGGCCGGCCCGGGCTGCGGCCGGGCTGCGCCTAGGGCCGCGTGGGCGGGCAGGGCCGATGCCCAAGGGACCGCGGGCCCCGGGCCCTGAAGCCTCCGGGGCCACGTCCCTGTGAGCGACGTGCGGGATCTTGGGCGGGGCGCCAAGCGCCGAAGGGTTTGCTGGGTCACGGCCGCCCTGGGCTGGGAGGTGGTCGCCAAACCCTCCGCCGCCGCCCGATACCCGAGACCTCCGTTGCCCCTGCCTGGGCGGGCGAGGGGGCCCTGCCGGGGCGGGCCGGCCGCCAGGCTGGCGTTAAGGCGCCAGCGCCAGCGAAACTGGGCCTCAAGAGGCCGCCCGCGGCCCCCCGCCCCCGTCTACGGCCATACCACCCTGAACGCGCCCGATCTCGTCTGATCTCGGAAGCTAAGCAGGGTCGGGCCTGGTTAGTACTTGGATGGGAGACCGCCTGGGAATACCGGGTGCTGTAGGCTTTTTGCCTCCCGCTCCGCCCGCCTTCTCCTTTACTCGCCCGCGGCGGGGGGGCCGCCGGCTCCGCCCCCGCCGAGCCCCGCTGCAGGCAGTAGTCAAGGTGGGTTTACCTGCCCGAGCAGGAAGCTTGGGCGATGGCAGAAGTGGGAAGAAACTCTTGAGCACAGGTTCTTGGGATCCACGGAGCAGCGCATGCACATGCGATGGGTGCCTACACAGCTGGCTTGCTTGTCTGTGGGGAAAGGCGAGATGGGTCAGGGCCTGGGTTCCTGAGGGGCTGAGAATCAAGGCAGGGATAGAAGAAAGGGGACAGGCCCACATCCCCTGAACCCACGCCGGCGCCCACTCACCTTTGTGGAAAATACGATTGAAAAGTGCCCGCAAGAATCTCTTCAGATGCCTCCAGAGTTGAGGCAAGAAGGGGAGGGGGGAGGCCGGGAGCAGGGTGAGCCCTGAAATCCAACCCTTGTCCCGGTCACACCCCAGCAGCCCTCCCACCTCAGCCCCTTCAAGACCCCAGGGCTCCCCCAACCGCGCTGCACAGATCCTGCCCTGACCATAGTCACCATGTTGATCCCCACGTTGAGCAAGATGAAGCTGACCGGGATCAGAAGAATTGAGTATCCTTGCTCCTGGCATTTCCTGGGGATGGGGCCAGTGAACGGCTCGGCTCGGTAGTAGTTTCGCTCACCCATGGCCGTTGGTCCCAGGACTGCCTGGGCCCTCTGCCCTCCAGTTTTAACTGGGAGCCAGACTGGGTCATAATGGGGCAGGTGGTGAGGTCACAGTGAGGGAGGGGGATGAAAAGGAGGGCCCAGAGTGGCATTCCCTGGTAACCAGGGTCAGGTAAGCTGAGCCTGGACAGTCAAACAGGGCCCGGTGGCCGGCATACATCCCCTCGAGCGGTCATTCATTCGCTCACCGCCCGCTGACTCACTTGTTCAAATGACACATTGCGTCTCTTGGCCCCTCTTGAGACTAGGAAGACCTTGGCCTCAGAGGCCTGCTGAAGGCCTGGCTGGAGTCCAGAGCCTCAGCCTTCTTCATGCCCTTCACTGGGCCTGGAGCTGGACCTGCCCAGATGTGGAACCTCCCAGTTTGGAAGCAACTTCTTGTATGAGGCTCTCTGTGGACAGGGACAGCTGAGACACAGAGGAGGTGCCCAGAGACCAGGGGTTTGGAGTCTGCAGCTGCAGATATACTTAGTGCATGGTATAGGACCAGGAGGGGCCTGCTGGCAGAACTGTGGCCACTAAACCAAAGGGACCCTCAGGCCAAGAAGGGGACACTGGCTTCTTATTGCAGGAAGCCAAGCGCAGGGACCCAGGCTGGCAGAAGGAGTGGCGCTTCCAAGCCACAGACCACCAATGTTTCCTGGACTCTGGCGCTCTTTATTCCTCTCTCCATGCCCTGCCGCCCCCTGCCCCTGCCCCCACTTGCTGCTGGTAAGTTCATTTTCCCAGTCTGGCTCCCGTGCAGAGAGGGCCTGGAGGCCGAGGTGGAAGGTAGCAGCGAGTTGGCCCGCGCTTGGCCCTCCTGCGGTTGCCGCTTCAGCACCAGACTGTCATACACCTGGTAGTTGGCATTGCCTCCCGGGTTCCGGCTGAGTGGCATGAAGGTGGGCGGGGGTGGAGGGTGCTCGGTAGCCTGGACGTCGGGCAGGAGGTGAGAGGGGCGGAGGAGCAGCGCTGAGCTGGGAGCCGGGGCCCGCTGGTCCGAGGCCTCGGCCAGTACCGTGAGGGAGGCGGAGGTGGCCACAGGGCGCCGCAAGGGCAGGATCTCAGCCCATTCGGCCGCCGGGTGCCGCACCTCGTGGGGATCGCGGGAGTAATCCAAGTGTCCCGTGGAGGGATGCAGGCTGCGGTTGGACTCGCTGTGAGCACAGCTGGGGAGGCTACGTCTGTGGGCCGGTGGGGTGTCGCGCTACCAGGCGTCGGGCCGGTAGACCCGAGGCAACAGAGCGGATGGAGGCTCAGAGCCCTCCAGACCCAGACTCCGCCATGGGCCCAGTTGCCGTCCTTTCGGCCCGCGAGCCCCTCGACCTGCACCTGGCCGCCCCCACCGGCGCCCAGCCCCGGCGCCGCCACCTGTGTGCCGGTATGTCCCTCCACAGCTCCCTCCGTCAAAAGCCCCCCCCCACCCCGCCCCTCTGGCGTGTCACCGCGGCCGGGTGCGGGAGCGGGATCGAGGGCAGGGGCCGCTTCCCCGGGCCTGCCGGCCACCAGGGGCGGGGTCCTGAGCTCGGCGGGGGGTGTGGGGGCAAGGGTGGCCTTGCCGGGGCTGAGGGGCCGTGGCGACTCAATGGTGGCTCCCGGTGGCTTCGGGCCAGCTGCTGTCGGGCAGGAGGGCCGGCCCGGGCTGCGGCCGGGCTGCGCCTAGGGCCGCGTGGGCGGGCAGGGCCGATGCCCAAGGGACCGCGGGCCCCGGGCCCTGAAGCCTCCGGGGCCACGTCCCTGTGAGCGACGTGCGGGATCTTGGGCGGGGCGCCAAGCGCCGAAGGGTTTGCTGGGTCACGGCCGCCCTGGGCTGGGAGGTGGTCGCCAAACCCTCCGCCGCCGCCCGATACCCGAGACCTCCGTTGCCCCTGCCTGGGCGGGCGAGGGGGCCCTGCCGGGGCGGGCCGGCCGCCAGGCTGGCGTTAAGGCGCCAGCGCCAGCGAAACTGGGCCTCAAGAGGCCGCCCGCGGCCCCCCGCCCCCGTCTACGGCCATACCACCCTGAACGCGCCCGATCTCGTCTGATCTCGGAAGCTAAGCAGGGTCGGGCCTGGTTAGTACTTGGATGGGAGACCGCCTGGGAATACCGGGTGCTGTAGGCTTTTTGCCTCCCGCTCCGCCCGCCTTCTCCTTTACTCGCCCGCGGCGGGGGCCGCCGGCTCCGCCCCCGCCGGGCCCCGCTGCAGGCCCCACCTCCTCAGGCCCCTCCCACCACGGCGCGCGCCGGCGGGGTCGCTCCCCGCCGGCCCGGCCGGCCAGGCGGCCAGAAGGCGGCCCTGGAAGGCAGGCGCACCCCAGACGCTCCCGGGGTGGCTGGCCCGGACCCAGACTCCGCCGCGGGCCCAGTTGCCGTCCTTTCGGCCCGCGAGCCCCTCGACCTGCACCTGGCCGCCCCCACCGGCGCCCAGCCCCGGCGCCGCCACCTGTGTGCCGGTGTGTCCCTCCACAGCTCCCTCCGACAAAAGCCCCCCCCCACCCCGCCCCTCTGGCGTGTCACCGCGGCCGGGTGCGGGAGCGGGATCGAGGGCAGGGGCCGCTTCCCCGGGCCTGCCGGCCACCAGGGGCGGGGTCCTGAGCTCGGCGGGGGGTGTGGGGGCAAGGGTGGCCTTGCCGGGGCTGAGGGGCCGTGGCGACTCAATGGTGGCTCCCGGTGGCTTCGGGCCAGCTGCTGTCGGGCAGGAGGGCCGGCCCGGGCTGCGGCCGGGCTGCGCCTAGGGCCGCGTGGGCGGGCAGGGCCGATGCCCAAGGGACCGCGGGCCCCGGGCCCTGAAGCCTCCGGGGCCACGTCCCTGTGAGCGACGTGCGGGATCTTGGGCGGGGCGCCAAGCGCCGAAGGGTTTGCTGGGTCACGGCCGCCCTGGGCTGGGAGGTGGTCGCCAAACCCTCCGCCGCCGCCCGATACCCGAGACCTCCGTTGCCCCTGCCTGGGCGGGCGAGGGGGCCCTGCCGGGGCGGGCCGGCCGCCAGGCTGGCGTTAAGGCGCCAGCGCCAGCGAAACTGGGCCTCAAGAGGCCGCCCGCGGCCCCCCGCCCCCGTCTACGGCCATACCACCCTGAACGCGCCCGATCTCGTCTGATCTCGGAAGCTAAGCAGGGTCGGGCCTGGTTAGTACTTGGATGGGAGACCGCCTGGGAATACCGGGTGCTGTAGGCTTTTTGCCTCCCGCTCCGCCCGCCTTCTCCTTTACTCGCCCGCGGCGGGGTCGCCGGCTCCGCCCCCGCCGGGCCCCGCTGCAGGCCCCACCTCCTCAGGCCCCTCCCACCACGGCGCGCGCCGGCGGGGTCGCTCCCCGCCGGCCCGGCCGGCCAGGCGGCCAGAAGGCGGCCCTGGAAGGCAGCCGCACCCCACACGCTCCCGGGGTGGCTGGCCCGGACCCAGACTCCGCCGCGGGCCCAGTTGCCGTCCTTTCGGCCCGCGAGCCCCTCGACCTGCACCTGGCCGCCCCCACCGGCGCCCAACCCCGGCGCCGCCACCTGTGTGCCGGTGTGTCCCTCCACAGCTCCCTCCGACAAAAGCCCCCCCCCACCCCGCCCCTCTGGCGTGTCACCGCGGCCGGGTGCGGGAGCGGGATCGAGGGCAGGGGCCGCTTCCCCGGGCCTGCCGGCCACCAGGGGCGGGGTCCTGAGCTCGGCGGGGGGTGTGGGGGCAAGGGTGGCCTTGCCGGGGCTGAGGGGCCGTGGCGACTCAATGGTGGCTCCCGGTGGCTTCGGGCCAGCTGCTGTCGGGCAGGAGGGCCGGCCCGGGCTGCGGCCGGGCTGCGCCTAGGGCCGCGTGGGCGGGCAGGGCCGATGCCCAAGGGACCGCGGGCCCCGGGCCCTGAAGCCTCCGGGGCCACGTCCCTGTGAGCGACGTGCGGGATCTTGGGCGGGGCGCCAAGCGCCGAAGGGTTTGCTGGGTCACGGCCGCCCTGGGCTGGGAGGTGGTCGCCAAACCCTCCGCCGCCGCCCGATACCCGAGACCTCCGTTGCCCCTGCCTGGGCGGGCGAGGGGGCCCTGCCGGGGCGGGCCGGCCGCCAGGCTGGCGTTAAGGCGCCAGCGCCAGCGAAACTGGGCCTCAAGAGGCCGCCCGCGGCCCCCCGCCCCCGTCTACGGCCATACCACCCTGAACGCGCCCGATCTCGTCTGATCTCGGAAGCTAAGCAGGGTCGGGCCTGGTTAGTACTTGGATGGGAGACCGCCTGGGAATACCGGGTGCTGTAGGCTTTTTGCCTCCCGCTCCGCCCGCCTTCTCCTTTACTCGCCCGCGGCGGGGGCCGCCGGCTCCGCCCCCGCCGGGCCCCGCTGCAGGCCCCACCTCCTCAGGCCCCTCCCACCACGGCGCGCGCCGGCGGGGTCGCTCCCCGCCGGCCCGGCCGGCCAGGCGGCCAGAAGGCGGCCCTGGAAGGCAGGCGCACCCCAGACGCTCCCGGGGTGGCTGGCCCGGACCCAGACTCCGCCGCGGGCCCAGTTGCCGTCCTTTCGGCCCGCGAGCCCCTCGACCTGCACCTGGCCGCCCCCACCGGCGCCCAGCCCCGGCGCCGCCACCTGTGTGCCGGTGTGTCCCTCCACAGCTCCCTCTGACAAAAGCCCCCCCCCACCCCGCCCCTCTGGCGTGTCACCGCGGCCGGGTGCGGGAGCGGGATCGAGGGCAGGGGCCGCTTCCCCGGGCCTGCCGGCCACCAGGGGCGGGGTCCTGAGCTCGGCGGGGGGTGTGGGGGCAAGGGTGGCCTTGCCGGGGCTGAGGGGCCGTGGCGACTCAATGGTGGCTCCCGGTGGCTTCGGGCCAGCTGCTGTCGGGCAGGAGGGCCGGCCCGGGCTGCGGCCGGGCTGCGCCTAGGGCCGCGTGGGCGGGCAGGGCCGATGCCCAAGGGACCGCGGGCCCCGGGCCCTGAAGCCTCCGGGGCCACGTCCCTGTGAGCGACGTGCGGGATCTTGGGCGGGGCGCCAAGCGCCGAAGGGTTTGCTGGGTCACGGCCGCCCTGGGCTGGGAGGTGGTCGCCAAACCCTCCGCCGCCGCCCGATACCCGAGACCTCCGTTGCCCCTGCCTGGGCGGGCGAGGGGGCCCTGCCGGGGCGGGCCGGCCGCCAGGCTGGCGTTAAGGCGCCAGCGCCAGCGAAACTGGGCCTCAAGAGGCCGCCCGCGGCCCCCCGCCCCCGTCTACGGCCATACCACCCTGAACGCGCCCGATCTCGTCTGATCTCGGAAGCTAAGCAGGGTCGGGCCTGGTTAGTACTTGGATGGGAGACCGCCTGGGAATACCGGGTGCTGTAGGCTTTTTGCCTCCCGCTCCGCCCGCCTTCTCCTTTACTCGCCCGCGGCGGGGGCCGCCGGCTCCGCCCCCGCCGGGCCCCGCTGCAGGCCCCACCTCCTCAGGCCCCTCCCACCACGGCGCGCGCCGGCGGGGTCGCTCCCCGCCGGCCCGGCCGGCCAGGCGGCCAGAAGGCGGCCCTGGAAGGCAGGCGCACCCCAGACGCTCCCGGGGTGGCTGGCCCGGACCCAGACTCCGCCGCGGGCCCAGTTGCCGTCCTTTCGGCCCGCGAGCCCCTCGACCTGCACCTGGCCGCCCCCACCGGCGCCCAGCCCCGGCGCCGCCACCTGTGTGCCGGTGTGTCCCTCCACAGCTCCCTCCGACAAAAGCCCCCCCCCACCCCGCCCCTCTGGCGTGTCACCGCGGCCGGGTGCGGGAGCGGGATCGAGGGCAGGGGCCGCTTCCCCGGGCCTGCCGGCCACCAGGGGCGGGGTCCTGAGCTCGGCGGGGGGTGTGGGGGCAAGGGTGGCCTTGCCGGGGCTGAGGGGCCGTGGCGACTCATTGGTGGCTCCCGGTGGCTTCGGGCCAGCTGCTGTCGGGCAGGAGGGCCGGCCCGGGCTGCGGCCGGGCTGCGCCTAGGGCCGCGTGGGCGGGCAGGGCCGATGCCCAAGGGACCGCGGGCCCCGGGCCCTGAAGCCTCCGGGGCCACGTCCCTGTGAGCGACGTGCGGGATCTTGGGCGGGGCGCCAAGCGCCGAAGGGTTTGCTGGGTCACGGCCGCCCTGGGCTGGGAGGTGGTCGCCAAACCCTCCGCCGCCGCCCGATACCCGAGACCTCCGTTGCCCCTGCCTGGGCGGGCGAGGGGGCCCTGCCGGGGCGGGCCGGCCGCCAGGCTGGCGTTAAGGCGCCAGCGCCAGCGAAACTGGGCCTCAAGAGGCCGCCCGCGGCCCCCCGCCCCCGTCTACGGCCATACCACCCTGAACGCGCCCGATCTCGTCTGATCTCGGAAGCTAAGCAGGGTCGGGCCTGGTTAGTACTTGGATGGGAGACCGCCTGGGAATACCGGGTGCTGTAGGCTTTTTGCCTCCCGCTCCGCCCGCCTTCTCCTTTACTCGCCCGCGGCGGGGGCCGCCGGCTCCGCCCCCGCCGGGCCCCGCTGCAGGCCCCACCTCCTCAGGCCCCTCCCACCACGGCGCGCGCCGGCGGGGTCGCTCCCCGCCGGCCCGGCCGGCCAGGCGGCCAGAAGGCGGCCCTGGAAGGCAGGCGCACCCCAGACGCTCCCGGGGTGGCTGGCCCGGACCCAGACTCCGCCGCGGGCCCAGTTGCCGTCCTTTCGGCCCGCGAGCCCCTCGACCTGCACCTGGCCGCCCCCACCGGCGCCCAGCCCCGGCGCCGCCACCTGTGTGCCGGTGTGTCCCTCCACAGCTCCCTCCGTCAAAAGCCCCCCCCCACCCCGCCCCTCTGGCGTGTCACCGCGGCCGGGTGCGGGAGCGGGATCGAGGGCAGGGGCCGCTTCCCCGGGCCTGCCGGCCACCAGGGGCGGGGTCCTGAGCTCGGCGGGGGGTGTGGGGGCAAGGGTGGCCTTGCCGGGGCTGAGGGGCCGTGGCGACTCAATGGTGGCTCCCGGTGGCTTCGGGCCAGCTGCTGTCGGGCAGGAGGGCCGGCCCGGGCTGCGGCCGGGCTGCGCCTAGGGCCGCGTGGGCGGGCAGGGCCGATGCCCAAGGGACCGCGGGCCCCGGGCCCTGAAGCCTCCGGGGCCACGTCCCTGTGAGCGACGTGCGGGATCTTGGGCGGGGCGCCAAGCGCCGAAGGGTTTGCTGGGTCACGGCCGCCCTGGGCTGGGAGGTGGTCGCCAAACCCTCCGCCGCCGCCCGATACCCGAGACCTCCGTTGCCCCTGCCTGGGCGGGCGAGGGGGCCCTGCCGGGGCGGGCCGGCCGCCAGGCTGGCGTTAAGGCGCCAGCGCCAGCGAAACTGGGCCTCAAGAGGCCGCCCGCGGCCCCCCGCCCCCGTCTACGGCCATACCACCCTGAACGCGCCCGATCTCGTCTGATCTCGGAAGCTAAGCAGGGTCGGGCCTGGTTAGTACTTGGATGGGAGACCGCCTGGGAATACCGGGTGCTGTAGGCTTTTTGCCTCCCGCTCCGCCCGCCTTCTCCTTTACTCGCCCGCGGCGGGGGGGCCGCCGGCTCCGCCCCCGCCGAGCCCCGCTGCAGGCAGTAGTCAAGGTGGGTTTACCTGCCCGAGCAGGAAGCTTGGGCGATGGCAGAAGTGGGAAGAAACTCTTGAGCACAGGTTCTTGGGATCCACGGAGCAGCGCATGCACATGCGATGGGTGCCTACACAGCTGGCTTGCTTGTCTGTGGGGAAAGGCGAGATGGGTCAGGGCCTGGGTTCCTGAGGGGCTGAGAATCAAGGCAGGGATAGAAGAAAGGGGACAGGCCCACATCCCCTGAACCCACGCCGGCGCCCACTCACCTTTGTGGAAAATACGATTGAAAAGTGCCCGCAAGAATCTCTTCAGATGCCTCCAGAGTTGAGGCAAGAAGGGGAGGGGGGAGGCCGGGAGCAGGGTGAGCCCTGAAATCCAACCCTTGTCCCGGTCACACCCCAGCAGCCCTCCCACCTCAGCCCCTTCAAGACCCCAGGGCTCCCCCAACCGCGCTGCACAGATCCTGCCCTGACCATAGTCACCATGTTGATCCCCACGTTGAGCAAGATGAAGCTGACCGGGATCAGAAGAATTGAGTATCCTTGCTCCTGGCATTTCCTGGGGATGGGGCCAGTGAACGGCTCGGCTCGGTAGTAGTTTCGCTCACCCATGGCCGTTGGTCCCAGGACTGCCTGGGCCCTCTGCCCTCCAGTTTTAACTGGGAGCCAGACTGGGTCATAATGGGGCAGGTGGTGAGGTCACAGTGAGGGAGGGGGATGAAAAGGAGGGCCCAGAGTGGCATTCCCTGGTAACCAGGGTCAGGTAAGCTGAGCCTGGACAGTCAAACAGGGCCCGGTGGCCGGCATACATCCCCTCGAGCGGTCATTCATTCGCTCACCGCCCGCTGACTCACTTGTTCAAATGACACATTGCGTCTCTTGGCCCCTCTTGAGACTAGGAAGACCTTGGCCTCAGAGGCCTGCTGAAGGCCTGGCTGGAGTCCAGAGCCTCAGCCTTCTTCATGCCCTTCACTGGGCCTGGAGCTGGACCTGCCCAGATGTGGAACCTCCCAGTTTGGAAGCAACTTCTTGTATGAGGCTCTCTGTGGACAGGGACAGCTGAGACACAGAGGAGGTGCCCAGAGACCAGGGGTTTGGAGTCTGCAGCTGCAGATGTACTTAGTGCATGGTATAGGACCAGGAGGGGCCTGCTGGCAGAACTGTGGCCACTAAACCAAAGGGACCCTCAGGCCAAGAAGGGGACACTGGCTTCTTATTGCAGGAAGCCAAGCGCAGGGACCCAGGCTGGCAGAAGGAGTGGCGCTTCCAAGCCACAGACCACCAATGTTTCCTGGACTCTGGCGCTCTTTATTCCTCTCTCCATGCCCTGCCGCCCCCTGCCCCTGCCCCCACTTGCTGCTGGTAAGTTCATTTTCCCAGTCTGGCTCCCGTGCAGAGAGGGCCTGGAGGCCGAGGTGGAAGGTAGCAGCGAGTTGGCCCGCGCTTGGCCCTCCTGCGGTTGCCGCTTCAGCACCAGACTGTCATACACCTGGTAGTTGGCATTGCCTCCCGGGTTCCGGCTGAGTGGCATGAAGGTGGGCGGGGGTGGAGGGTGCTCGGTAGCCTGGACGTCGGGCAGGAGGTGAGAGGGGCGGAGGAGCAGCGCTGAGCTGGGAGCCGGGGCCCGCTGGTCCGAGGCCTCGGCCAGTACCGTGAGGGAGGCGGAGGTGGCCACAGGGCGCCGCAAGGGCAGGATCTCAGCCCATTCGGCCGCCGGGTGCCGCACCTCGTGGGGATCGCGGGAGTAATCCAAGTGTCCCGTGGAGGGATGCAGGCTGCGGTTGGACTCGCTGTGAGCACAGCTGGGGAGGCTACGTCTCTGGGCCGGTGGGGTGTCGCGCTACCAGGCGTCGGGCCGGTAGACCCGAGGCAACAGAGCGGATGGAGGCTCAGAGCCCTCCAGACCCAGACTCCGCCATGGGCCCAGTTGCCGTCCTTTCGGCCCGCGAGCCCCTCGACCTGCACCTGGCCGCCCCCACCGGCGCCCAGCCCCGGCGCCGCCACCTGTGTGCCGGTATGTCCCTCCACAGCTCCCTCCGTCAAAAGCCCCCCCCCACCCCGCCCCTCTGGCGTGTCACCGCGGCCGGGTGCGGGAGCGGGATCGAGGGCAGGGGCCGCTTCCCCGGGCCTGCCGGCCACCAGGGGCGGGGTCCTGAGCTCGGCGGGGGGTGTGGGGGCAAGGGTGGCCTTGCCGGGGCTGAGGGGCCGTGGCGACTCAATGGTGGCTCCCGGTGGCTTCGGGCCAGCTGCTGTCGGGCAGGAGGGCCGGCCCGGGCTGCGGCCGGGCTGCGCCTAGGGCCGCGTGGGCGGGCAGGGCCGATGCCCAAGGGACCGCGGGCCCCGGGCCCTGAAGCCTCCGGGGCCACGTCCCTGTGAGCGACGTGCGGGATCTTGGGCGGGGCGCCAAGCGCCGAAGGGTTTGCTGGGTCACGGCCGCCCTGGGCTGGGAGGTGGTCGCCAAACCCTCCGCCGCCGCCCGATACCCGAGACCTCCGTTGCCCCTGCCTGGGCGGGCGAGGGGGCCCTGCCGGGGCGGGCCGGCCGCCAGGCTGGCGTTAAGGCGCCAGCGCCAGCGAAACTGGGCCTCAAGAGGCCGCCCGCGGCCCCCCGCCCCCGTCTACGGCCATACCACCCTGAACGCGCCCGATCTCGTCTGATCTCGGAAGCTAAGCAGGGTCGGGCCTGGTTAGTACTTGGATGGGAGACCGCCTGGGAATACCGGGTGCTGTAGGCTTTTTGCCTCCCGCTCCGCCCGCCTTCTCCTTTACTCGCCCGCGGCGGGGGCCGCCGGCTCCGCCCCCGCCGGGCCCCGCTGCAGGCCCCACCTCCTCAGGCCCCTCCCACCACGGCGCGCGCCGGCGGGGTCGCTCCCCGCCGGCCCGGCCGGCCAGGCGGCCAGAAGGCGGCCCTGGAAGGCAGCCGCACCCCAGACGCTCCCGGGGTGGCTGGCCCGGACCCAGACTCCGCCGCGGGCCCAGTTGCCGTCCTTTCGGCCCGCGAGCCCCTCGACCTGCACCTGGCCGCCCCCACCGGCGCCCAACCCCGGCGCCGCCACCTGTGTGCCGGTGTGTCCCTCCACAGCTCCCTCCGACAAAAGCCCCCCCCCACCCCGCCCCTCTGGTGTGTCACCGCGGCCGGGTGCGGGAGCGGGATCGAGGGCAGGGGCCGCTTCCCCGGGCCTGCCGGCCACCAGGGGCGGGGTCCTGAGCTCGGCGGGGGGTGTGGGGGCAAGGGTGGCCTTGCCGGGGCTGAGGGGCCGTGGCGACTCAATGGTGGCTCCCGGTGGCTTCGGGCCAGCTGCTGTCGGGCAGGAGGGCCGGCCCGGGCTGCGGCCGGGCTGCGCCTAGGGCCGCGTGGGCGGGCAGGGCCGATGCCCAAGGGACCGCGGGCCCCGGGCCCTGAAGCCTCCGGGGCCACGTCCCTGTGAGCGACGTGCGGGATCTTGGGCGGGGCGCCAAGCGCCGAAGGGTTTGCTGGGTCACGGCCGCCCTGGGCTGGGAGGTGGTCGCCAAACCCTCCGCCGCCGCCCGATACCCGAGACCTCCGTTGCCCCTGCCTGGGCGGGCGAGGGGGCCCTGCCGGGGCGGGCCGGCCGCCAGGCTGGCGTTAAGGCGCCAGCGCCAGCGAAACTGGGCCTCAAGAGGCCGCCCGCGGCCCCCCGCCCCCGTCTACGGCCATACCACCCTGAACGCGCCCGATCTCGTCTGATCTCGGAAGCTAAGCAGGGTCGGGCCTGGTTAGTACTTGGATGGGAGACCGCCTGGGAATACCGGGTGCTGTAGGCTTTTTGCCTCCCGCTCCGCCCGCCTTCTCCTTTACTCGCCCGCGGCGGGGGCCGCCGGCTCCGCCCCCGCCGGGCCCCGCTGCAGGCCCCACCTCCTCAGGCCCCTCCCACCACGGCGCGCGCCGGCGGGGTCGCTCCCCGCCGGCCCGGCCGGCCAGGCGGCCAGAAGGCGGCCCTGGAAGGCAGGCGCACCCCAGACGCTCCCGGGGTGGCTGGCCCGGACCCAGACTCCGCCGCGGGCCCAGTTGCCGTCCTTTCGGCCCGCGAGCCCCTCGACCTGCACCTGGCCGCCCCCACCGGCGCCCAACCCCGGCGCCGCCACCTGTGTGCCGGTGTGTCCCTCCACAGCTCCCTCCGACAAAAGCCCCCCCCCACCCCGCCCCTCTGGCGTGTCACCGCGGCCGGGTGCGGGAGCGGGATCGAGGGCAGGGGCCGCTTCCCCGGGCCTGCCGGCCACCAGGGGCGGGGTCCTGAGCTCGGCGGGGGGTGTGGGGGCAAGGGTGGCCTTGCCGGGGCTGAGGGGCCGTGGCGACTCAATGGTGGCTCCCGGTGGCTTCGGGCCAGCTGCTGTCGGGCAGGAGGGCCGGCCCGGGCTGCGGCCGGGCTGCGCCTAGGGCCGCGTGGGCGGGCAGGGCCGATGCCCAAGGGACCGCGGGCCCCGGGCCCTGAAGCCTCCGGGGCCACGTCCCTGTGAGCGACGTGCGGGATCTTGGGCGGGGCGCCAAGCGCCGAAGGGTTTGCTGGGTCACGGCCGCCCTGGGCTGGGAGGTGGTCGCCAAACCCTCCGCCGCCGCCCGATACCCGAGACCTCCGTTGCCCCTGCCTGGGCGGGCGAGGGGGCCCTGCCGGGGCGGGCCGGCCGCCAGGCTGGCGTTAAGGCGCCAGCGCCAGCGAAACTGGGCCTCAAGAGGCCGCCCGCGGCCCCCCGCCCCCGTCTACGGCCATACCACCCTGAACGCGCCCGATCTCGTCTGATCTCGGAAGCTAAGCAGGGTCGGGCCTGGTTAGTACTTGGATGGGAGACCGCCTGGGAATACCGGGTGCTGTAGGCTTTTTGCCTCCCGCTCCGCCCGCCTTCTCCTTTACTCGCCCGCGGCGGGGGCCGCCGGCTCCGCCCCCGCCGGGCCCCGCTGCAGGCCCCACCTCCTCAGGCCCCTCCCACCACGGCGCGCGCCGGCGGGGTCGCTCCCCGCCGGCCCGGCCGGCCAGGCGGCCAGAAGGCGGCCCTGGAAGGCAGGCGCACCCCAGACGCTCCCGGGGTGGCTGGCCCGGACCCAGACTCCGCCGCGGGCCCAGTTGCCGTCCTTTCGGCCCGCGAGCCCCTCGACCTGCACCTGGCCGCCCCCACCGGCGCCCAGCCCCGGCGCCGCCACCTGTGTGCCGGTGTGTCCCTCCACAGCTCCCTCCGACAAAAGCCCCCCCCCACCCCGCCCCTCTGGCGTGTCACCGCGGCCGGGTGCGGGAGCGGGATCGAGGGCAGGGGCCGCTTCCCCGGGCCTGCCGGCCACCAGGGGCGGGGTCCTGAGCTCGGCGGGGGGTGTGGGGGCAAGGGTGGCCTTGCCGGGGCTGAGGGGCCGTGGCGACTCAATGGTGGCTCCCGGTGGCTTCGGGCCAGCTGCTGTCGGGCAGGAGGGCCGGCCCGGGCTGCGGCCGGGCTGCGCCTAGGGCCGCGTGGGCGGGCAGGGCCGATGCCCAAGGGACCGCGGGCCCCGGGCCCTGAAGCCTCCGGGGCCACGTCCCTGTGAGCGACGTGCGGGATCTTGGGCGGGGCGCCAAGCGCCGAAGGGTTTGCTGGGTCACGGCCGCCCTGGGCTGGGAGGTGGTCGCCAAACCCTCCGCCGCCGCCCGATACCCGAGACCTCCGTTGCCCCTGCCTGGGCGGGCGAGGGGGCCCTGCCGGGGCGGGCCGGCCGCCAGGCTGGCGTTAAGGCGCCAGCGCCAGCGAAACTGGGCCTCAAGAGGCCGCCCGCGGCCCCCCGCCCCCGTCTACGGCCATACCACCCTGAACGCGCCCGATCTCGTCTGATCTCGGAAGCTAAGCAGGGTCGGGCCTGGTTAGTACTTGGATGGGAGACCGCCTGGGAATACCGGGTGCTGTAGGCTTTTTGCCTCCCGCTCCGCCCGCCTTCTCCTTTACTCGCCCGCGGCGGGGGCCGCCGGCTCCGCCCCCGCCGGGCCCCGCTGCAGGCCCCACCTCCTCAGGCCCCTCCCACCACGGCGCGCGCCGGCGGGGTCGCTCCCCGCCGGCCCGGCCGGCCAGGCGGCCAGAAGGCGGCCCTGGAAGGCAGGCGCACCCCAGACGCTCCCGGGGTGGCTGGCCCGGACCCAGACTCCGCCGCGGGCCCAGTTGCCGTCCTTTCGGCCCGCGAGCCCCTCGACCTGCACCTGGCCGCCCCCACCGGCGCCCAGCCCCGGCGCCGCCACCTGTGTGCCGGTGTGTCCCTCCACAGCTCCCTCCGACAAAAGCCCCCCCCCACCCCGCCCCTCTGGCGTGTCACCGCGGCCGGGTGCGGGAGCGGGATCGAGGGCAGGGGCCGCTTCCCCGGGCCTGCCGGCCACCAGGGGCGGGGTCCTGAGCTCGGCGGGGGGTGTGGGGGCAAGGGTGGCCTTGCCGGGGCTGAGGGGCCGTGGCGACTCAATGGTGGCTCCCGGTGGCTTCGGGCCAGCTGCTGTCGGGCAGGAGGGCCGGCCCGGGCTGCGGCCGGGCTGCGCCTAGGGCCGCGTGGGCGGGCAGGGCCGATGCCCAAGGGACCGCGGGCCCCGGGCCCTGAAGCCTCCGGGGCCACGTCCCTGTGAGCGACGTGCGGGATCTTGGGCGGGGCGCCAAGCGCCGAAGGGTTTGCTGGGTCACGGCCGCCCTGGGCTGGGAGGTGGTCGCCAAACCCTCCGCCGCCGCCCGATACCCGAGACCTCCGTTGCCCCTGCCTGGGCGGGCGAGGGGGCCCTGCCGGGGCGGGCCGGCCGCCAGGCTGGCGTTAAGGCGCCAGCGCCAGCGAAACTGGGCCTCAAGAGGCCGCCCGCGGCCCCCCGCCCCCGTCTACGGCCATACCACCCTGAACGCGCCCGATCTCGTCTGATCTCGGAAGCTAAGCAGGGTCGGGCCTGGTTAGTACTTGGATGGGAGACCGCCTGGGAATACCGGGTGCTGTAGGCTTTTTGCCTCCCGCTCCGCCCGCCTTCTCCTTTACTCGCCCGCGGCGGGGGCCGCCGGCTCCGCCCCCGCCGGGCCCCGCTGCAGGCCCCACCTCCTCAGGCCCCTCCCACCACGGCGCGCGCCGGCGGGGTCGCTCCCCGCCGGCCCGGCCGGCCAGGCGGCCAGAAGGCGGCCCTGGAAGGCAGGCGCACCCCAGACGCTCCCGGGGTGGCTGGCCCGGACCCAGACTCCGCCGCGGGCCCAGTTGCCGTCCTTTCGGCCCGCGAGCCCCTCGACCTGCACCTGGCCGCCCCCACCGGCGCCCAGCCCCGGCGCCGCCACCTGTGTGCCGGTGTGTCCCTCCACAGCTCCCTCTGACAAAAGCCCCCCCCCACCCCGCCCCTCTGGCGTGTCACCGCGGCCGGGTGCGGGAGCGGGATCGAGGGCAGGGGCCGCTTCCCCGGGCCTGCCGGCCACCAGGGGCGGGGTCCTGAGCTCGGCGGGGGGTGTGGGGGCAAGGGTGGCCTTGCCGGGGCTGAGGGGCCGTGGCGACTCAATGGTGGCTCCCGGTGGCTTCGGGCCAGCTGCTGTCGGGCAGGAGGGCCGGCCCGGGCTGCGGCCGGGCTGCGCCTAGGGCCGCGTGGGCGGGCAGGGCCGATGCCCAAGGGACCGCGGGCCCCGGGCCCTGAAGCCTCCGGGGCCACGTCCCTGTGAGCGACGTGCGGGATCTTGGGCGGGGCGCCAAGCGCCGAAGGGTTTGCTGGGTCACGGCCGCCCTGGGCTGGGAGGTGGTCGCCAAACCCTCCGCCGCCGCCCGATACCCGAGACCTCCGTTGCCCCTGCCTGGGCGGGCGAGGGGGCCCTGCCGGGGCGGGCCGGCCGCCAGGCTGGCGTTAAGGCGCCAGCGCCAGCGAAACTGGGCCTCAAGAGGCCGCCCGCGGCCCCCCGCCCCCGTCTACGGCCATACCACCCTGAACGCGCCCGATCTCGTCTGATCTCGGAAGCTAAGCAGGGTCGGGCCTGGTTAGTACTTGGATGGGAGACCGCCTGGGAATACCGGGTGCTGTAGGCTTTTTGCCTCCCGCTCCGCCCGCCTTCTCCTTTACTCGCCCGCGGCGGGGGCCGCCGGCTCCGCCCCCGCCGGGCCCCGCTGCAGGCCCCACCTCCTCAGGCCCCTCCCACCACGGCGCGCGCCGGCGGGGTCGCTCCCCGCCGGCCCGGCCGGCCAGGCGGCCAGAAGGCGGCCCTGGAAGGCAGGCGCACCCCAGACGCTCCCGGGGTGGCTGGCCCGGACCCAGACTCCGCCGCGGGCCCAGTTGCCGTCCTTTCGGCCCGCGAGCCCCTCGACCTGCACCTGGCCGCCCCCACCGGCGCCCAGCCCCGGCGCCGCCACCTGTGTGCCGGTGTGTCCCTCCACAGCTCCCTCCGACAAAAGCCTCCCCCCACCCCGCCCCTCTGGCGTGTCACCGCGGCCGGGTGCGGGAGCGGGATCGAGGGCAGGGGCCGCTTCCCCGGGCCTGCCGGCCACCAGGGGCGGGGTCCTGAGCTCGGCGGGGGGTGTGGGGGCAAGGGTGGCCTTGCCGGGGCTGAGGGGCCGTGGCGACTCATTGGTGGCTCCCGGTGGCTTCGGGCCAGCTGCTGTCGGGCAGGAGGGCCGGCCCGGGCTGCGGCCGGGCTGCGCCTAGGGCCGCGTGGGCGGGCAGGGCCGATGCCCAAGGGACCGCGGGCCCCGGGCCCTGAAGCCTCCGGGGCCACGTCCCTGTGAGCGACGTGCGGGATCTTGGGCGGGGCGCCAAGCGCCGAAGGGTTTGCTGGGTCACGGCCGCCCTGGGCTGGGAGGTGGTCGCCAAACCCTCCGCCGCCGCCCGATACCCGAGACCTCCGTTGCCCCTGCCTGGGCGGGCGAGGGGGCCCTGCCGGGGCGGGCCGGCCGCCAGGCTGGCGTTAAGGCGCCAGCGCCAGCGAAACTGGGCCTCAAGAGGCCGCCCGCGGCCCCCCGCCCCCGTCTACGGCCATACCACCCTGAACGCGCCCGATCTCGTCTGATCTCGGAAGCTAAGCAGGGTCGGGCCTGGTTAGTACTTGGATGGGAGACCGCCTGGGAATACCGGGTGCTGTAGGCTTTTTGCCTCCCGCTCCGCCCGCCTTCTCCTTTACTCGCCCGCGGCGGGGGGGCCGCCGGCTCCGCCCCCGCCGAGCCCCGCTGCAGGCAGTAGTCAAGGTGGGTTTACCTGCCCGAGCAGGAAGCTTGGGCGATGGCAGAAGTGGGAAGAAACTCTTGAGCACAGGTTCTTGGGATCCACGGAGCAGCGCATGCACATGCGATGGGTGCCTACACAGCTGGCTTGCTTGTCTGTGGGGAAAGGCGAGATGGGTCAGGGCCTGGGTTCCTGAGGGGCTGAGAATCAAGGCAGGGATAGAAGAAAGGGGACAGGCCCACATCCCCTGAACCCACGCCGGCGCCCACTCACCTTTGTGGAAAATACGATTGAAAAGTGCCCGCAAGAATCTCTTCAGATGCCTCCAGAGTTGAGGCAAGAAGGGGAGGGGGGAGGCCGGGAGCAGGGTGAGCCCTGAAATCCAACCCTTGTCCCGGTCACACCCCAGCAGCCCTCCCACCTCAGCCCCTTCAAGACCCCAGGGCTCCCCCAACCGCGCTGCACAGATCCTGCCCTGACCATAGTCACCATGTTGATCCCCACGTTGAGCAAGATGAAGCTGACCGGGATCAGAAGAATTGAGTATCCTTGCTCCTGGCATTTCCTGGGGATGGGGCCAGTGAACGGCTCGGCTCGGTAGTAGTTTCGCTCACCCATGGCCGTTGGTCCCAGGACTGCCTGGGCCCTCTGCCCTCCAGTTTTAACTGGGAGCCAGACTGGGTCATAATGGGGCAGGTGGTGAGGTCACAGTGAGGGAGGGGGATGAAAAGGAGGGCCCAGAGTGGCATTCCCTGGTAACCAGGGTCAGGTAAGCTGAGCCTGGACAGTCAAACAGGGCCCGGTGGCCGGCATACATCCCCTCGAGCGGTCATTCATTCGCTCACCGCCCGCTGACTCACTTGTTCAAATGACACATTGCGTCTCTTGGCCCCTCTTGAGACTAGGAAGACCTTGGCCTCAGAGGCCTGCTGAAGGCCTGGCTGGAGTCCAGAGCCTCAGCCTTCTTCATGCCCTTCACTGGGCCTGGAGCTGGACCTGCCCAGATGTGGAACCTCCCAGTTTGGAAGCAACTTCTTGTATGAGGCTCTCTGTGGACAGGGACAGCTGAGACACAGAGGAGGTGCCCAGAGACCAGGGGTTTGGAGTCTGCAGCTGCAGATGTACTTAGTGCATGGTATAGGACCAGGAGGGGCCTGCTGGCAGAACTGTGGCCACTAAACCAAAGGGACCCTCAGGCCAAGAAGGGGACACTGGCTTCTTATTGCAGGAAGCCAAGCGCAGGGACCCAGGCTGGCAGAAGGAGTGGCGCTTCCAAGCCACAGACCACCAATGTTTCCTGGACTCTGGCGCTCTTTATTCCTCTCTCCATGCCCTGCCGCCCCCTGCCCCTGCCCCCACTTGCTGCTGGTAAGTTCATTTTCCCAGTCTGGCTCCCGTGCAGAGAGGGCCTGGAGGCCGAGGTGGAAGGTAGCAGCGAGTTGGCCCGCGCTTGGCCCTCCTGCGGTTGCCGCTTCAGCACCAGACTGTCATACACCTGGTAGTTGGCATTGCCTCCCGGGTTCCGGCTGAGTGGCATGAAGGTGGGCGGGGGTGGAGGGTGCTCGGTAGCCTGGACGTCGGGCAGGAGGTGAGAGGGGCGGAGGAGCAGCGCTGAGCTGGGAGCCGGGGCCCGCTGGTCCGAGGCCTCGGCCAGTACCGTGAGGGAGGCGGAGGTGGCCACAGGGCGCCGCAAGGGCAGGATCTCAGCCCATTCGGCCGCCGGGTGCCGCACCTCGTGGGGATCGCGGGAGTAATCCAAGTGTCCCGTGGAGGGATGCAGGCTGCGGTTGGACTCGCTGTGAGCACAGCTGGGGAGGCTACGTCTGTGGGCCGGTGGGGTGTCGCGCTACCAGGCGTCGGGCCGGTAGACCCGAGGCAACAGAGCGGATGGAGGCTCAGAGCCCTCCAGACCCAGACTCCGCCATGGGCCCAGTTGCCGTCCTTTCGGCCCGCGAGCCCCTCGACCTGCACCTGGCCGCCCCCACCGGCGCCCAGCCCCGGCGCCGCCACCTGTGTGCCGGTATGTCCCTCCACAGCTCCCTCCGTCAAAAGCCCCCCCCCACCCCGCCCCTCTGGCGTGTCACCGCGGCCGGGTGCGGGAGCGGGATCGAGGGCAGGGGCCGCTTCCCCGGGCCTGCCGGCCACCAGGGGCGGGGTCCTGAGCTCGGCGGGGGGTGTGGGGGCAAGGGTGGCCTTGCCGGGGCTGAGGGGCCGTGGCGACTCAATGGTGGCTCCCGGTGGCTTCGGGCCAGCTGCTGTCGGGCAGGAGGGCCGGCCCGGGCTGCGGCCGGGCTGCGCCTAGGGCCGCGTGGGCGGGCAGGGCCGATGCCCAAGGGACCGCGGGCCCCGGGCCCTGAAGCCTCCGGGGCCACGTCCCTGTGAGCGACGTGCGGGATCTTGGGCGGGGCGCCAAGCGCCGAAGGGTTTGCTGGGTCACGGCCGCCCTGGGCTGGGAGGTGGTCGCCAAACCCTCCGCCGCCGCCCGATACCCGAGACCTCCGTTGCCCCTGCCTGGGCGGGCGAGGGGGCCCTGCCGGGGCGGGCCGGCCGCCAGGCTGGCGTTAAGGCGCCAGCGCCAGCGAAACTGGGCCTCAAGAGGCCGCCCGCGGACCCCGCCCCCGTCTACGGCCATACCACCCTGAACGCGCCCGATCTCGTCTGATCTCGGAAGCTAAGCAGGGTCGGGCCTGGTTAGTACTTGGATGGGAGACCGCCTGGGAATACCGGGTGCTGTAGGCTTTTTGCCTCCCGCTCCGCCCGCCTTCTCCTTTACTCGCCCGCGGCGGGGGCCGCCGGCTCCGCCCCCGCCGGGCCCCGCTGCAGGCCCCACCTCCTCAGGCCCCTCCCACCACGGCGCGCGCCGGCGGGGTCGCTCCCCGCCGGCCCGGCCGGCCAGGCGGCCAGAAGGCGGCCCTGGAAGGCAGCCGCACCCCAGACGCTCCCGGGGTGGCTGGCCCGGACCCAGACTCCGCCGCGGGCCCAGTTGCCGTCCTTTCGGCCCGCGAGCCCCTCGACCTGCACCTGGCCGCCCCCACCGGCGCCCAGCCCCGGCGCCGCCACCTGTGTGCCGGTGTGTCCCTCCACAGCTCCCTCCGACAAAAGCCCCCCCCCACCCCGCCCCTCTGGCGTGTCACCGCGGCCGGGTGCGGGAGCGGGATCGAGGGCAGGGGCCGCTTCCCCGGGCCTGCCGGCCACCAGGGGCGGGGTCCTGAGCTCGGCGGGGGGTGTGGGGGCAAGGGTGGCCTTGCCGGGGCTGAGGGGCCGTGGCGACTCAATGGTGGCTCCCGGTGGCTTCGGGCCAGCTGCTGTCGGGCAGGAGGGCCGGCCCGGGCTGCGGCCGGGCTGCGCCTAGGGCCGCGTGGGCGGGCAGGGCCGATGCCCAAGGGACCGCGGGCCCCGGGCCCTGAAGCCTCCGGGGCCACGTCCCTGTGAGCGACGTGTGGGATCTTGGGCGGGGCGCCAAGCGCCGAAGGGTTTGCTGGGTCACGGCCGCCCTGGGCTGGGAGGTGGTCGCCAAACCCTCCGCCGCCGCCCGATACCCGAGACCTCCGTTGCCCCTGCCTGGGCGGGCGAGGGGGCCCTGCCGGGGCGGGCCGGCCGCCAGGCTGGCGTTAAGGCGCCAGCGCCAGCGAAACTGGGCCTCAAGAGGCCGCCCGCGGCCCCCCGCCCCCGTCTACGGCCATACCACCCTGAACGCGCCCGATCTCGTCTGATCTCGGAAGCTAAGCAGGGTCGGGCCTGGTTAGTACTTGGATGGGAGACCGCCTGGGAATACCGGGTGCTGTAGGCTTTTTGCCTCCCGCTCCGCCCGCCTTCTCCTTTACTCGCCCGCGGCGGGGTCGCCGGCTCCGCCCCCGCCGGGCCCCGCTGCAGGCCCCACCTCCTCAGGCCCCTCCCACCACGGCGCGCGCCGGCGGGGTCGCTCCCCGCCGGCCCGGCCGGCCAGGCGGCCAGAAGGCGGCCCTGGAAGGCAGCCGCACCCCACACGCTCCCGGGGTGGCTGGCCCGGACCCAGACTCCGCCGCGGGCCCAGTTGCCGTCCTTTCGGCCCGCGAGCCCCTCGACCTGCACCTGGCCGCCCCCACCGGCGCCCAACCCCGGCGCCGCCACCTGTGTGCCGGTGTGTCCCTCCACAGCTCCCTCTGACAAAAGCCCCCCCCCACCCCGCCCCTCTGGCGTGTCACCGCGGCCGGGTGCGGGAGCGGGATCGAGGGCAGGGGCCGCTTCCCCGGGCCTGCCGGCCACCAGGGGCGGGGTCCTGAGCTCGGCGGGGGGTGTGGGGGCAAGGGTGGCCTTGCCGGGGCTGAGGGGCCGTGGCGACTCAATGGTGGCTCCCGGTGGCTTCGGGCCAGCTGCTGTCGGGCAGGAGGGCCGGCCCGGGCTGCGGCCGGGCTGCGCCTAGGGCCGCGTGGGCGGGCAGGGCCGATGCCCAAGGGACCGCGGGCCCCGGGCCCTGAAGCCTCCGGGGCCACGTCCCTGTGAGCGACGTGCGGGATCTTGGGCGGGGCGCCAAGCGCCGAAGGGTTTGCTGGGTCACGGCCGCCCTGGGCTGGGAGGTGGTCGCCAAACCCTCCGCCGCCGCCCGATACCCGAGACCTCCGTTGCCCCTGCCTGGGCGGGCGAGGGGGCCCTGCCGGGGCGGGCCGGCCGCCAGGCTGGCGTTAAGGCGCCAGCGCCAGCGAAACTGGGCCTCAAGAGGCCGCCCGCGGCCCCCCGCCCCCGTCTACGGCCATACCACCCTGAACGCGCCCGATCTCGTCTGATCTCGGAAGCTAAGCAGGGTCGGGCCTGGTTAGTACTTGGATGGGAGACCGCCTGGGAATACCGGGTGCTGTAGGCTTTTTGCCTCCCGCTCCGCCCGCCTTCTCCTTTACTCGCCCGCGGCGGGGTCGCCGGCTCCGCCCCCGCCGGGCCCCGCTGCAGGCCCCACCTCCTCAGGCCCCTCCCACCACGGCGCGCGCCGGCGGGGTCGCTCCCCGCCGGCCCGGCCGGCCAGGCGGCCAGAAGGCGGCCCTGGAAGGCAGCCGCACCCCAGACGCTCCCGGGGTGGCTGGCCCGGACCCAGACTCCGCCGCGGGCCCAGTTGCCGTCCTTTCGGCCCGCGAGCCCCTCGACCTGCACCTGGCCGCCCCCACCGGCGCCCAACCCCGGCGCCGCCACCTGTGTGCCGGTGTGTCCCTCCACAGCTCCCTCCGACAAAAGCCCCCCCCCACCCCGCCCCTCTGGCGTGTCACCGCGGCCGGGTGCGGGAGCGGGATCGAGGGCAGGGGCCGCTTCCCCGGGCCTGCCGGCCACCAGGGGCGGGGTCCTGAGCTCGGCGGGGGGTGTGGGGGCAAGGGTGGCCTTGCCGGGGCTGAGGGGCCGTGGCGACTCAATGGTGGCTCCCGGTGGCTTCGGGCCAGCTGCTGTCGGGCAGGAGGGCCGGCCCGGGCTGCGGCCGGGCTGCGCCTAGGGCCGCGTGGGCGGGCAGGGCCGATGCCCAAGGGACCGCGGGCCCCGGGCCCTGAAGCCTCCGGGGCCACGTCCCTGTGAGCGACGTGCGGGATCTTGGGCGGGGCGCCAAGCGCCGAAGGGTTTGCTGGGTCACGGCCGCCCTGGGCTGGGAGGTGGTCGCCAAACCCTCCGCCGCCGCCCGATACCCGAGACCTCCGTTGCCCCTGCCTGGGCGGGCGAGGGGGCCCTGCCGGGGCGGGCCGGCCGCCAGGCTGGCGTTAAGGCGCCAGCGCCAGCGAAACTGGGCCTCAAGAGGCCGCCCGCGGCCCCCCGCCCCCGTCTACGGCCATACCACCCTGAACGCGCCCGATCTCGTCTGATCTCGGAAGCTAAGCAGGGTCGGGCCTGGTTAGTACTTGGATGGGAGACCGCCTGGGAATACCGGGTGCTGTAGGCTTTTTGCCTCCCGCTCCGCCCGCCTTCTCCTTTACTCGCCCGCGGCGGGGGCCGCCGGCTCCGCCCCCGCCGGGCCCCGCTGCAGGCCCCACCTCCTCAGGCCCCTCCCACCACGGCGCGCGCCGGCGGGGTCGCTCCCCGCCGGCCCGGCCGGCCAGGCGGCCAGAAGGCGGCCCTGGAAGGCAGGCGCACCCCAGACGCTCCCGGGGTGGCTGGCCCGGACCCAGACTCCGCCGCGGGCCCAGTTGCCGTCCTTTCGGCCCGCGAGCCCCTCGACCTGCACCTGGCCGCCCCCACCGGCGCCCAGCCCCGGCGCCGCCACCTGTGTGCCGGTGTGTCCCTCCACAGCTCCCTCCGACAAAAGCCCCCCCCCACCCCGCCCCTCTGGCGTGTCACCGCGGCCGGGTGCGGGAGCGGGATCGAGGGCAGGGGCCGCTTCCCCGGGCCTGCCGGCCACCAGGGGCGGGGTCCTGAGCTCGGCGGGGGGTGTGGGGGCAAGGGTGGCCTTGCCGGGGCTGAGGGGCCGTGGCGACTCATTGGTGGCTCCCGGTGGCTTCGGGCCAGCTGCTGTCGGGCAGGAGGGCCGGCCCGGGCTGCGGCCGGGCTGCGCCTAGGGCCGCGTGGGCGGGCAGGGCCGATGCCCAAGGGACCGCGGGCCCCGGGCCCTGAAGCCTCCGGGGCCACGTCCCTGTGAGCGACGTGCGGGATCTTGGGCGGGGCGCCAAGCGCCGAAGGGTTTGCTGGGTCACGGCCGCCCTGGGCTGGGAGGTGGTCGCCAAACCCTCCGCCGCCGCCCGATACCCGAGACCTCCGTTGCCCCTGCCTGGGCGGGCGAGGGGGCCCTGCCGGGGCGGGCCGGCCGCCAGGCTGGCGTTAAGGCGCCAGCGCCAGCGAAACTGGGCCTCAAGAGGCCGCCCGCGGCCCCCCGCCCCCGTCTACGGCCATACCACCCTGAACGCGCCCGATCTCGTCTGATCTCGGAAGCTAAGCAGGGTCGGGCCTGGTTAGTACTTGGATGGGAGACCGCCTGGGAATACCGGGTGCTGTAGGCTTTTTGCCTCCCGCTCCGCCCGCCTTCTCCTTTACTCGCCCGCGGCGGGGGCCGCCGGCTCCGCCCCCGCCGGGCCCCGCTGCAGGCCCCACCTCCTCAGGCCCCTCCCACCACGGCGCGCGCCGGCGGGGTCGCTCCCCGCCGGCCCGGCCGGCCAGGCGGCCAGAAGGCGGCCCTGGAAGGCAGGCGCACCCCAGACGCTCCCGGGGTGGCTGGCCCGGACCCAGACTCCGCCGCGGGCCCAGTTGCCGTCCTTTCGGCCCGCGAGCCCCTCGACCTGCACCTGGCCGCCCCCACCGGCGCCCAGCCCCGGCGCCGCCACCTGTGTGCCGGTGTGTCCCTCCACAGCTCCCTCTGACAAAAGCCCCCCCCCACCCCGCCCCTCTGGCGTGTCACCGCGGCCGGGTGCGGGAGCGGGATCGAGGGCAGGGGCCGCTTCCCCGGGCCTGCCGGCCACCAGGGGCGGGGTCCTGAGCTCGGCGGGGGGTGTGGGGGCAAGGGTGGCCTTGCCGGGGCTGAGGGGCCGTGGCGACTCAATGGTGGCTCCCGGTGGCTTCGGGCCAGCTGCTGTCGGGCAGGAGGGCCGGCCCGGGCTGCGGCCGGGCTGCGCCTAGGGCCGCGTGGGCGGGCAGGGCCGATGCCCAAGGGACCGCGGGCCCCGGGCCCTGAAGCCTCCGGGGCCACGTCCCTGTGAGCGACGTGCGGGATCTTGGGCGGGGCGCCAAGCGCCGAAGGGTTTGCTGGGTCACGGCCGCCCTGGGCTGGGAGGTGGTCGCCAAACCCTCCGCCGCCGCCCGATACCCGAGACCTCCGTTGCCCCTGCCTGGGCGGGCGAGGGGGCCCTGCCGGGGCGGGCCGGCCGCCAGGCTGGCGTTAAGGCGCCAGCGCCAGCGAAACTGGGCCTCAAGAGGCCGCCCGCGGCCCCCCGCCCCCGTCTACGGCCATACCACCCTGAACGCGCCCGATCTCGTCTGATCTCGGAAGCTAAGCAGGGTCGGGCCTGGTTAGTACTTGGATGGGAGACCGCCTGGGAATACCGGGTGCTGTAGGCTTTTTGCCTCCCGCTCCGCCCGCCTTCTCCTTTACTCGCCCGCGGCGGGGGCCGCCGGCTCCGCCCCCGCCGGGCCCCGCTGCAGGCCCCACCTCCTCAGGCCCCTCCCACCACGGCGCGCGCCGGCGGGGTCGCTCCCCGCCGGCCCGGCCGGCCAGGCGGCCAGAAGGCGGCCCTGGAAGGCAGGCGCACCCCAGACGCTCCCGGGGTGGCTGGCCCGGACCCAGACTCCGCCGCGGGCCCAGTTGCCGTCCTTTCGGCCCGCGAGCCCCTCGACCTGCACCTGGCCGCCCCCACCGGCGCCCAGCCCCGGCGCCGCCACCTGTGTGCCGGTGTGTCCCTCCACAGCTCCCTCCGACAAAAGCCCCCCCCCACCCCGCCCCTCTGGCGTGTCACCGCGGCCGGGTGCGGGAGCGGGATCGAGGGCAGGGGCCGCTTCCCCGGGCCTGCCGGCCACCAGGGGCGGGGTCCTGAGCTCGGCGGGGGGTGTGGGGGCAAGGGTGGCCTTGCCGGGGCTGAGGGGCCGTGGCGACTCATTGGTGGCTCCCGGTGGCTTCGGGCCAGCTGCTGTCGGGCAGGAGGGCCGGCCCGGGCTGCGGCCGGGCTGCGCCTAGGGCCGCGTGGGCGGGCAGGGCCGATGCCCAAGGGACCGCGGGCCCCGGGCCCTGAAGCCTCCGGGGCCACGTCCCTGTGAGCGACGTGCGGGATCTTGGGCGGGGCGCCAAGCGCCGAAGGGTTTGCTGGGTCACGGCCGCCCTGGGCTGGGAGGTGGTCGCCAAACCCTCCGCCGCCGCCCGATACCCGAGACCTCCGTTGCCCCTGCCTGGGCGGGCGAGGGGGCCCTGCCGGGGCGGGCCGGCCGCCAGGCTGGCGTTAAGGCGCCAGCGCCAGCGAAACTGGGCCTCAAGAGGCCGCCCGCGGCCCCCCGCCCCCGTCTACGGCCATACCACCCTGAACGCGCCCGATCTCGTCTGATCTCGGAAGCTAAGCAGGGTCGGGCCTGGTTAGTACTTGGATGGGAGACCGCCTGGGAATACCGGGTGCTGTAGGCTTTTTGCCTCCCGCTCCGCCCGCCTTCTCCTTTACTCGCCCGCGGCGGGGTCGCCGGCTCCGCCCCCGCCGGGCCCCGCTGCAGGCCCCACCTCCTCAGGCCCCTCCCACCACGGCGCGCGCCGGCGGGGTCGCTCCCCGCCGGCCCGGCCGGCCAGGCGGCCAGAAGGCGGCCCTGGAAGGCAGCCGCACCCCAGACGCTCCCGGGGTGGCTGGCCCGGACCCAGACTCCGCCGCGGGCCCAGTTGCCGTCCTTTCGGCCCGCGAGCCCCTCGACCTGCACCTGGCCGCCCCCACCGGCGCCCAACCCCGGCGCCGCCACCTGTGTGCCGGTGTGTCCCTCCACAGCTCCCTCCGACAAAAGCCCCCCCCCACCCCGCCCCTCTGGCGTGTCACCGCGGCCGGGTGCGGGAGCGGGATCGAGGGCAGGGGCCGCTTCCCCGGGCCTGCCGGCCACCAGGGGCGGGGTCCTGAGCTCGGCGGGGGGTGTGGGGGCAAGGGTGGCCTTGCCGGGGCTGAGGGGCCGTGGCGACTCAATGGTGGCTCCCGGTGGCTTCGGGCCAGCTGCTGTCGGGCAGGAGGGCCGGCCCGGGCTGCGGCCGGGCTGCGCCTAGGGCCGCGTGGGCGGGCAGGGCCGATGCCCAAGGGACCGCGGGCCCCGGGCCCTGAAGCCTCCGGGGCCACGTCCCTGTGAGCGACGTGCGGGATCTTGGGCGGGGCGCCAAGCGCCGAAGGGTTTGCTGGGTCACGGCCGCCCTGGGCTGGGAGGTGGTCGCCAAACCCTCCGCCGCCGCCCGATACCCGAGACCTCCGTTGCCCCTGCCTGGGCGGGCGAGGGGGCCCTGCCGGGGCGGGCCGGCCGCCAGGCTGGCGTTAAGGCGCCAGCGCCAGCGAAACTGGGCCTCAAGAGGCCGCCCGCGGCCCCCCGCCCCCGTCTACGGCCATACCACCCTGAACGCGCCCGATCTCGTCTGATCTCGGAAGCTAAGCAGGGTCGGGCCTGGTTAGTACTTGGATGGGAGACCGCCTGGGAATACCGGGTGCTGTAGGCTTTTTGCCTCCCGCTCCGCCCGCCTTCTCCTTTACTCGCCCGCGGCGGGGGCCGCCGGCTCCGCCCCCGCCGGGCCCCGCTGCAGGCCCCACCTCCTCAGGCCCCTCCCACCACGGCGCGCGCCGGCGGGGTCGCTCCCCGCCGGCCCGGCCGGCCAGGCGGCCAGAAGGCGGCCCTGGAAGGCAGGCGCACCCCAGACGCTCCCGGGGTGGCTGGCCCGGACCCAGACTCCGCCGCGGGCCCAGTTGCCGTCCTTTCGGCCCGCGAGCCCCTCGACCTGCACCTGGCCGCCCCCACCGGCGCCCAGCCCCGGCGCCGCCACCTGTGTGCCGGTGTGTCCCTCCACAGCTCCCTCTGACAAAAGCCCCCCCCCACCCCGCCCCTCTGGCGTGTCACCGCGGCCGGGTGCGGGAGCGGGATCGAGGGCAGGGGCCGCTTCCCCGGGCCTGCCGGCCACCAGGGGCGGGGTCCTGAGCTCGGCGGGGGGTGTGGGGGCAAGGGTGGCCTTGCCGGGGCTGAGGGGCCGTGGCGACTCAATGGTGGCTCCCAGTGGCTTCGGGCCAGCTGCTGTCGGGCAGGAGGGCCGGCCCGGGCTGCGGCCGGGCTGCGCCTAGGGCCGCGTGGGCGGGCAGGGCCGATGCCCAAGGGACCGCGGGCCCCGGGCCCTGAAGCCTCCGGGGCCACGTCCCTGTGAGCGACGTGCGGGATCTTGGGCGGGGCGCCAAGCGCCGAAGGGTTTGCTGGGTCACGGCCGCCCTGGGCTGGGAGGTGGTCGCCAAACCCTCCGCCGCCGCCCGATACCCGAAACCTCCGTTGCCCCTGCCTGGGCGGGCGAGGGGGCCCTGCCGGGGCGGGCCGGCCGCCAGGCTGGCGTTAAGGCGCCAGCGCCAGCGAAACTGGGCCTCAAGAGGCCGCCCGCGGCCCCCCGCCCCCGTCTACGGCCATACCACCCTGAACGCGCCCGATCTCGTCTGATCTCGGAAGCTAAGCAGGGTCGGGCCTGGTTAGTACTTGGATGGGAGACCGCCTGGGAATACCGGGTGCTGTAGGCTTTTTGCCTCCCGCTCCGCCCGCCTTCTCCTTTACTCGCCCGCGGCGGGGGGGCCGCCGGCTCCGCCCCCGCCGAGCCCCGCTGCAGGCAGTAGTCAAGGTGGTTTACCTGCCCGAGCAGGAAGCTTGGGCGATGGCAGAAGTGGGAAGAAACTCTTGAGCACAGGTTCTTGGGATCCACGGAGCAGCGCATGCACATGCGATGGGTGCCTACACAGCTGGCTTGCTTGTCTGTGGGGAAAGGCGAGATGGGTCAGGGCCTGGGTTCCTGAGGGGCTGAGAATCAAGGCAGGGATAGAAGAAAGGGGACAGGCCCACATCCCCTGAACCCACGCCGGCGCCCACTCACCTTTGTGGAAAATACGATTGAAAAGTGCCCGCAAGAATCTCTTCAGATGCCTCCAGAGTTGAGGGAAGAAGGGGAGGGGGGAGGCCGGGAGCAGGGTGAGCCCTGAAATCCAACCCTTGTCCCGGTCACACCCCAGCAGCCCTCCCACCTCAGCCCCTTCAAGACCCCAGGGCTCCCCCAACCGCGCTGCACAGATCCTGCCCTGACCGTAGTCACCATGTTGATCCCCACGTTGAGCAAGATGAAGCTGACCGGGATCAGAAGAATTGAGTATCCTTGCTCCTGGCATTTCCTGGGGATGGGGCCAGTGAACGGCTCGGCTCGGTAGTAGTTTCGCTCACCCATGGCCGTTGGTCCCAGGACTGCCTGGGCCCTCTGCCCTCCAGTTTTAACTGGGAGCCAGACTGGGTCATAATGGGGCAGGTGGTGAGGTCACAGTGAGGGAGGGGGATGAAAAGGAGGGCCCAGAGTGGCATTCCCTGGTAACCAGGGTCAGGTAAGCTGAGCCTGGACAGTCAAACAGGGCCCGGTGGCCGGCATACATCCCCTCGAGCGGTCATTCATTCGCTCACCGCCCGCTGACTCACTTGTTCAAATGACACATTGCGTCTCTTGGCCCCTCTTGAGACTAGGAAGACCTTGGCCTCAGAGGCCTGCTGAAGGCCTGGCTGGAGTCCAGAGCCTCAGCCTTCTTCATGCCCTTCACTGGGCCTGGAGCTGGACCTGCCCAGATGTGGAACCTCCCAGTTTGGAAGCAACTTCTTGTATGAGGCTCTCTGTGGACAGGGACAGCTGAGACACAGAGGAGGTGCCCAGAGACCAGGGGTTTGGAGTCTGCAGCTGCAGATGTACTTAGTGCATGGTATAGGACCAGGAGGGGCCTGCTGGCAGAACTGTGGCCACTAAACCAAAGGGACCCTCAGGCCAAGAAGGGGACACTGGCTTCTTATTGCAGGAAGCCAAGCGCAGGGACCCAGGCTGGCAGAAGGAGTGGCGCTTCCAAGCCACAGACCACCAATGTTTCCTGGACTCTGGCGCTCTTTATTCCTCTCTCCATGCCCTGCCGCCCCCTGCCCCTGCCCCCACTTGCTGCTGGTAAGTTCATTTTCCCAGTCTGGCTCCCGTGCAGAGAGGGCCTGGAGGCCGAGGTGGAAGGTAGCAGCGAGTTGGCCCGCGCTTGGCCCTCCTGCGGTTGCCGCTTCAGCACCAGACTGTCATACACCTGGTAGTTGGCATTGCCTCCCGGGTTCCGGCTGAGTGGCATGAAGGTGGGCGGGGGTGGAGGGTGCTCGGTAGCCTGGACGTCGGGCAGGAGGTGAGAGGGGCGGAGGAGCAGCGCTGAGCTGGGAGCCGGGGCCCGCTGGTCCGAGGCCTCGGCCAGTACCGTGAGGGAGGCGGAGGTGGCCACAGGGCGCCGCAAGGGCAGGATCTCAGCCCATTCGGCCGCCGGGTGCCGCACCTCGTGGGGATCGCGGGAGTAATCCAAGTGTCCCGTGGAGGGATGCAGGCTGCGGTTGGACTCGCTGTGAGCACAGCTGGGGAGGCTACGTCTGTGGGCCGGTGGGGTGTCGCGCTACCAGGCGTCGGGCCGGTAGACCCGAGGCACCAGAGCGGCTGGAGGCTCAGAGCCCTCCAGACCCAGACTCCGCCGCGGGCCCAGTTGCCGTCCTTTCGGCCCGCGAGCCCCTCGACCTGCACCTGGCCGCCCCCACCGGCGCCCAGCCCCGGCGCCGCCACCTGTGTGCCGGTGTGTCCCTCCACAGCTCCCTCCGACAAAAGCCCCCCCCCACCCCGCCCCTCTGGCGTGTCACCGCGGCCGGGTGCGGGAGCGGGATCGAGGGCAGGGGCCGCTTCCCCGGACCTGCCGGCCACCAGGGGCGGGGTCCTGAGCTCGGCGGGGGGTGTGGGGGCAAGGGTGGCCTTGCCGGGGCTGAGGGGCCGTGGCGACTCAATGGTGGCTCCCGGTGGCTTCGGGCCAGCTGCTGTCGGGCAGGAGGGCCGGCCCGGGCTGCGGCCGGGCTGCGCCTAGGGCCGCGTGGGCGGGCAGGGCCGATGCCCAAGGGACCGCGGGCCCCGGGCCCTGAAGCCTCCGGGGCCACGTCCCTGTGAGCGACGTGCGGGATCTTGGGCGGGGCGCCAAGCGCCGAAGGGTTTGCTGGGTCACGGCCGCCCTGGGCTGGGAGGTGGTCGCCAAACCCTCCGCCGCCGCCCGATACCCGAGACCTCCGTTGCCCCTGCCTGGGCGGGCGAGGGGGCCCTGCCGGGGCGGGCCGGCCGCCAGGCTGGCGTTAAGGCGCCAGCGCCAGCGAAACTGGGCCTCAAGAGGCCGCCCGCGGCCCCCCGCCCCCGTCTACGGCCATACCACCCTGAACGCGCCCGATCTCGTCTGATCTCGGAAGCTAAGCAGGGTCGGGCCTGGTTAGTACTTGGATGGGAGACCGCCTGGGAATACCGGGTGCTGTAGGCTTTTTGCCTCCCGCTCCGCCCGCCTTCTCCTTTACTCGCCCGCGGCGGGGGCCGCCGGCTCCGCCCCCGCCGGGCCCCGCTGCAGGCCCCACCTCCTCAGGCCCCTCCCACCACGGCGCGCGCCGGCGGGGTCGCTCCCCGCCGGCCCGGCCGGCCAGGCGGCCAGAAGGCGGCCCTGGAAGGCAGGCGCACCCCAGACGCTCCCGGGGTGGCTGGCCCGGACCCAGACTCCGCCGCGGGCCCAGTTGCCGTCCTTTCGGCCCGCGAGCCCCTCGACCTGCACCTGGCCGCCCCCACCGGCGCCCAGCCCCGGCGCCGCCACCTGTGTGCCGGTGTGTCCCTCCACAGCTCCCTCCGACAAAAGCCCCCCCCCACCCCGCCCCTCTGGCGTGTCACCGCGGCCGGGTGCGGGAGCGGGATCGAGGGCAGGGGCCGCTTCCCCGGGCCTGCCGGCCACCAGGGGCGGGGTCCTGAGCTCGGCGGGGGGTGTGGGGGCAAGGGTGGCCTTGCCGGGGCTGAGGGGCCGTGGCGACTCATTGGTGGCTCCCGGTGGCTTCGGGCCAGCTGCTGTCGGGCAGGAGGGCCGGCCCGGGCTGCGGCCGGGCTGCGCCTAGGGCCGCGTGGGCGGGCAGGGCCGATGCCCAAGGGACCGCGGGCCCCGGGCCCTGAAGCCTCCGGGGCCACGTCCCTGTGAGCGACGTGCGGGATCTTGGGCGGGGCGCCAAGCGCCGAAGGGTTTGCTGGGTCACGGCCGCCCTGGGCTGGGAGGTGGTCGCCAAACCCTCCGCCGCCGCCCGATACCCGAGACCTCCGTTGCCCCTGCCTGGGCGGGCGAGGGGGCCCTGCCGGGGCGGGCCGGCCGCCAGGCTGGCGTTAAGGCGCCAGCGCCAGCGAAACTGGGCCTCAAGAGGCCGCCCGCGGCCCCCCGCCCCCGTCTACGGCCATACCACCCTGAACGCGCCCGATCTCGTCTGATCTCGGAAGCTAAGCAGGGTCGGGCCTGGTTAGTACTTGGATGGGAGACCGCCTGGGAATACCGGGTGCTGTAGGCTTTTTGCCTCCCGCTCCGCCCGCCTTCTCCTTTACTCGCCCGCGGCGGGGTCGCCGGCTCCGCCCCCGCCGGGCCCCGCTGCAGGCCCCACCTCCTCAGGCCCCTCCCACCACGGCGCGCGCCGGCGGGGTCGCTCCCCGCCGGCCCGGCCGGCCAGGCGGCCAGAAGGCGGCCCTGGAAGGCAGCCGCACCCCAGACGCTCCCGGGGTGGCTGGCCCGGACCCAGACTCCGCCGCGGGCCCAGTTGCCGTCCTTTCGGCCCGCGAGCCCCTCGACCTGCACCTGGCCGCCCCCACCGGCGCCCAACCCCGGCGCCGCCACCTGTGTGCCGGTGTGTCCCTCCACAGCTCCCTCCGACAAAAGCCCCCCCCCACCCCGCCCCTCTGGCGTGTCACCGCGGCCGGGTGCGGGAGCGGGATCGAGGGCAGGGGCCGCTTCCCCGGGCCTGCCGGCCACCAGGGGCGGGGTCCTGAGCTCGGCGGGGGGTGTGGGGGCAAGGGTGGCCTTGCCGGGGCTGAGGGGCCGTGGCGACTCAATGGTGGCTCCCGGTGGCTTCGGGCCAGCTGCTGTCGGGCAGGAGGGCCGGCCCGGGCTGCGGCCGGGCTGCGCCTAGGGCCGCGTGGGCGGGCAGGGCCGATGCCCAAGGGACCGCGGGCCCCGGGCCCTGAAGCCTCCGGGGCCACGTCCCTGTGAGCGACGTGCGGGATCTTGGGCGGGGCGCCAAGCGCCGAAGGGTTTGCTGGGTCACGGCCGCCCTGGGCTGGGAGGTGGTCGCCAAACCCTCCGCCGCCGCCCGATACCCGAGACCTCCGTTGCCCCTGCCTGGGCGGGCGAGGGGGCCCTGCCGGGGCGGGCCGGCCGCCAGGCTGGCGTTAAGGCGCCAGCGCCAGCGAAACTGGGCCTCAAGAGGCCGCCCGCGGCCCCCCGCCCCCGTCTACGGCCATACCACCCTGAACGCGCCCGATCTCGTCTGATCTCGGAAGCTAAGCAGGGTCGGGCCTGGTTAGTACTTGGATGGGAGACCGCCTGGGAATACCGGGTGCTGTAGGCTTTTTGCCTCCCGCTCCGCCCGCCTTCTCCTTTACTCGCCCGCGGCGGGGGCCGCCGGCTCCGCCCCCGCCGGGCCCCGCTGCAGGCCCCACCTCCTCAGGCCCCTCCCACCACGGCGCGCGCCGGCGGGGTCGCTCCCCGCCGGCCCGGCCGGCCAGGCGGCCAGAAGGCGGCCCTGGAAGGCAGGCGCACCCCAGACGCTCCCGGGGTGGCTGGCCCGGACCCAGACTCCGCCGCGGGCCCAGTTGCCGTCCTTTCGGCCCGCGAGCCCCTCGACCTGCACCTGGCCGCCCCCACCGGCGCCCAGCCCCGGCGCCGCCACCTGTGTGCCGGTGTGTCCCTCCACAGCTCCCTCTGACAAAAGCCCCCCCCCACCCCGCCCCTCTGGCGTGTCACCGCGGCCGGGTGCGGGAGCGGGATCGAGGGCAGGGGCCGCTTCCCCGGGCCTGCCGGCCACCAGGGGCGGGGTCCTGAGCTCGGCGGGGGGTGTGGGGGCAAGGGTGGCCTTGCCGGGGCTGAGGGGCCGTGGCGACTCAATGGTGGCTCCCAGTGGCTTCGGGCCAGCTGCTGTCGGGCAGGAGGGCCGGCCCGGGCTGCGGCCGGGCTGCGCCTAGGGCCGCGTGGGCGGGCAGGGCCGATGCCCAAGGGACCGCGGGCCCCGGGCCCTGAAGCCTCCGGGGCCACGTCCCTGTGAGCGACGTGCGGGATCTTGGGCGGGGCGCCAAGCGCCGAAGGGTTTGCTGGGTCACGGCCGCCCTGGGCTGGGAGGTGGTCGCCAAACCCTCCGCCGCCGCCCGATACCCGAAACCTCCGTTGCCCCTGCCTGGGCGGGCGAGGGGGCCCTGCCGGGGCGGGCCGGCCGCCAGGCTGGCGTTAAGGCGCCAGCGCCAGCGAAACTGGGCCTCAAGAGGCCGCCCGCGGCCCCCCGCCCCCGTCTACGGCCATACCACCCTGAACGCGCCCGATCTCGTCTGATCTCGGAAGCTAAGCAGGGTCGGGCCTGGTTAGTACTTGGATGGGAGACCGCCTGGGAATACCGGGTGCTGTAGGCTTTTTGCCTCCCGCTCCGCCCGCCTTCTCCTTTACTCGCCCGCGGCGGGGGGGCCGCCGGCTCCGCCCCCGCCGAGCCCCGCTGCAGGCAGTAGTCAAGGTGGTTTACCTGCCCGAGCAGGAAGCTTGGGCGATGGCAGAAGTGGGAAGAAACTCTTGAGCACAGGTTCTTGGGATCCACGGAGCAGCGCATGCACATGCGATGGGTGCCTACACAGCTGGCTTGCTTGTCTGTGGGGAAAGGCGAGATGGGTCAGGGCCTGGGTTCCTGAGGGGCTGAGAATCAAGGCAGGGATAGAAGAAAGGGGACAGGCCCACATCCCCTGAACCCACGCCGGCGCCCACTCACCTTTGTGGAAAATACGATTGAAAAGTGCCCGCAAGAATCTCTTCAGATGCCTCCAGAGTTGAGGGAAGAAGGGGAGGGGGGAGGCCGGGAGCAGGGTGAGCCCTGAAATCCAACCCTTGTCCCGGTCACACCCCAGCAGCCCTCCCACCTCAGCCCCTTCAAGACCCCAGGGCTCCCCCAACCGCGCTGCACAGATCCTGCCCTGACCGTAGTCACCATGTTGATCCCCACGTTGAGCAAGATGAAGCTGACCGGGATCAGAAGAATTGAGTATCCTTGCTCCTGGCATTTCCTGGGGATGGGGCCAGTGAACGGCTCGGCTCGGTAGTAGTTTCGCTCACCCATGGCCGTTGGTCCCAGGACTGCCTGGGCCCTCTGCCCTCCAGTTTTAACTGGGAGCCAGACTGGGTCATAATGGGGCAGGTGGTGAGGTCACAGTGAGGGAGGGGGATGAAAAGGAGGGCCCAGAGTGGCATTCCCTGGTAACCAGGGTCAGGTAAGCTGAGCCTGGACAGTCAAACAGGGCCCGGTGGCCGGCATACATCCCCTCGAGCGGTCATTCATTCGCTCACCGCCCGCTGACTCACTTGTTCAAATGACACATTGCGTCTCTTGGCCCCTCTTGAGACTAGGAAGACCTTGGCCTCAGAGGCCTGCTGAAGGCCTGGCTGGAGTCCAGAGCCTCAGCCTTCTTCATGCCCTTCACTGGGCCTGGAGCTGGACCTGCCCAGATGTGGAACCTCCCAGTTTGGAAGCAACTTCTTGTATGAGGCTCTCTGTGGACAGGGACAGCTGAGACACAGAGGAGGTGCCCAGAGACCAGGGGTTTGGAGTCTGCAGCTGCAGATGTACTTAGTGCATGGTATAGGACCAGGAGGGGCCTGCTGGCAGAACTGTGGCCACTAAACCAAAGGGACCCTCAGGCCAAGAAGGGGACACTGGCTTCTTATTGCAGGAAGCCAAGCGCAGGGACCCAGGCTGGCAGAAGGAGTGGCGCTTCCAAGCCACAGACCACCAATGTTTCCTGGACTCTGGCGCTCTTTATTCCTCTCTCCATGCCCTGCCGCCCCCTGCCCCTGCCCCCACTTGCTGCTGGTAAGTTCATTTTCCCAGTCTGGCTCCCGTGCAGAGAGGGCCTGGAGGCCGAGGTGGAAGGTAGCAGCGAGTTGGCCCGCGCTTGGCCCTCCTGCGGTTGCCGCTTCAGCACCAGACTGTCATACACCTGGTAGTTGGCATTGCCTCCCGGGTTCCGGCTGAGTGGCATGAAGGTGGGCGGGGGTGGAGGGTGCTCGGTAGCCTGGACGTCGGGCAGGAGGTGAGAGGGGCGGAGGAGCAGCGCTGAGCTGGGAGCCGGGGCCCGCTGGTCCGAGGCCTCGGCCAGTACCGTGAGGGAGGCGGAGGTGGCCACAGGGCGCCGCAAGGGCAGGATCTCAGCCCATTCGGCCGCCGGGTGCCGCACCTCGTGGGGATCGCGGGAGTAATCCAAGTGTCCCGTGGAGGGATGCAGGCTGCGGTTGGACTCGCTGTGAGCACAGCTGGGGAGGCTACGTCTGTGGGCCGGTGGGGTGTCGCGCTACCAGGCGTCGGGCCGGTAGACCCGAGGCACCAGAGCGGCTGGAGGCTCAGAGCCCTCCAGACCCAGACTCCGCCGCGGGCCCAGTTGCCGTCCTTTCGGCCCGCGAGCCCCTCGACCTGCACCTGGCCGCCCCCACCGGCGCCCAGCCCCGGCGCCGCCACCTGTGTGCCGGTGTGTCCCTCCACAGCTCCCTCCGACAAAAGCCCCCCCCCACCCCGCCCCTCTGGCGTGTCACCGCGGCCGGGTGCGGGAGCGGGATCGAGGGCAGGGGCCGCTTCCCCGGACCTGCCGGCCACCAGGGGCGGGGTCCTGAGCTCGGCGGGGGGTGTGGGGGCAAGGGTGGCCTTGCCGGGGCTGAGGGGCCGTGGCGACTCAATGGTGGCTCCCGGTGGCTTCGGGCCAGCTGCTGTCGGGCAGGAGGGCCGGCCCGGGCTGCGGCCGGGCTGCGCCTAGGGCCGCGTGGGCGGGCAGGGCCGATGCCCAAGGGACCGCGGGCCCCGGGCCCTGAAGCCTCCGGGGCCACGTCCCTGTGAGCGACGTGCGGGATCTTGGGCGGGGCGCCAAGCGCCGAAGGGTTTGCTGGGTCACGGCCGCCCTGGGCTGGGAGGTGGTCGCCAAACCCTCCGCCGCCGCCCGATACCCGAGACCTCCGTTGCCCCTGCCTGGGCGGGCGAGGGGGCCCTGCCGGGGCGGGCCGGCCGCCAGGCTGGCGTTAAGGCGCCAGCGCCAGCGAAACTGGGCCTCAAGAGGCCGCCCGCGGCCCCCCGCCCCCGTCTACGGCCATACCACCCTGAACGCGCCCGATCTCGTCTGATCTCGGAAGCTAAGCAGGGTCGGGCCTGGTTAGTACTTGGATGGGAGACCGCCTGGGAATACCGGGTGCTGTAGGCTTTTTGCCTCCCGCTCCGCCCGCCTTCTCCTTTACTCGCCCGCGGCGGGGGCCGCCGGCTCCGCCCCCGCCGGGCCCCGCTGCAGGCCCCACCTCCTCAGGCCCCTCCCACCACGGCGCGCGCCGGCGGGGTCGCTCCCCGCCGGCCCGGCCGGCCAGGCGGCCAGAAGGCGGCCCTGGAAGGCAGGCGCACCCCAGACGCTCCCGGGGTGGCTGGCCCGGACCCAGACTCCGCCGCGGGCCCAGTTGCCGTCCTTTCGGCCCGCGAGCCCCTCGACCTGCACCTGGCCGCCCCCACCGGCGCCCAGCCCCGGCGCCGCCACCTGTGTGCCGGTGTGTCCCTCCACAGCTCCCTCCGACAAAAGCCCCCCCCACCCCGCCCCTCTGGCGTGTCACCGCGGCCGGGTGCGGGAGCGGGATCGAGGGCAGGGGCCGCTTCCCCGGGCCTGCCGGCCACCAGGGGCGGGGTCCTGAGCTCGGCGGGGGGTGTGGGGGCAAGGGTGGCCTTGCCGGGGCTGAGGGGCCGTGGCGACTCAATGGTGGCTCCCAGTGGCTTCGGGCCAGCTGCTGTCGGGCAGGAGGGCCGGCCCGGGCTGCGGCCGGGCTGCGCCTAGGGCCGCGTGGGCGGGCAGGGCCGATGCCCAAGGGACCGCGGGCCCCGGGCCCTGAAGCCTCCGGGGCCACGTCCCTGTGAGCGACGTGCGGGATCTTGGGCGGGGCGCCAAGCGCCGAAGGGTTTGCTGGGTCACGGCCGCCCTGGGCTGGGAGGTGGTCGCCAAACCCTCCGCCGCCGCCCGATACCCGAGACCTCCGTTGCCCCTGCCTGGGCGGGCGAGGGGGCCCTGCCGGGGCGGGCCGGCCGCCAGGCTGGCGTTAAGGCGCCAGCGCCAGCGAAACTGGGCCTCAAGAGGCCGCCCGCGGCCCCCCGCCCCCGTCTACGGCCATACCACCCTGAACGCGCCCGATCTCGTCTGATCTCGGAAGCTAAGCAGGGTCGGGCCTGGTTAGTACTTGGATGGGAGACCGCCTGGGAATACCGGGTGCTGTAGGCTTTTTGCCTCCCGCTCCGCCCGCCTTCTCCTTTACTCGCCCGCGGCGGGGGGGCCGCCGGCTCCGCCCCCGCCGAGCCCCGCTGCAGGCAGTAGTCAAGGTGGGTTTACCTGCCCGAGCAGGAAGCTTGGGCGATGGCAGAAGTGGGAAGAAACTCTTGAGCACAGGTTCTTGGGATCCACGGAGCAGCGCATGCACATGCGATGGGTGCCTACACAGCTGGCTTGCTTGTCTGTGGGGAAAGGCGAGATGGGTCAGGGCCTGGGTTCCTGAGGGGCTGAGAATCAAGGCAGGGATAGAAGAAAGGGGACAGGCCCACATCCCCTGAACCCACGCCGGCGCCCACTCACCTTTGTGGAAAATACGATTGAAAAGTGCCCGCAAGAATCTCTTCAGATGCCTCCAGAGTTGAGGGAAGAAGGGGAGGGGGGAGGCCGGGAGCAGGGTGAGCCCTGAAATCCAACCCTTGTCCCGGTCACACCCCAGCAGCCCTCCCACCTCAGCCCCTTCAAGACCCCAGGGCTCCCCCAACCGCGCTGCACAGATCCTGCCCTGACCATAGTCACCATGTTGATCCCCACGTTGAGCAAGATGAAGCTGACCGGGATCAGAAGAATTGAGTATCCTTGCTCCTGGCATTTCCTGGGGATGGGGCCAGTGAACGGCTCGGCTCGGTAGTAGTTTCGCTCACCCATGGCCGTTGGTCCCAGGACTGCCTGGGCCCTCTGCCCTCCAGTTTTAACTGGGAGCCAGACTGGGTCATAATGGGGCAGGTGGTGAGGTCACAGTGAGGGAGGGGGATGAAAAGGAGGGCCCAGAGTGGCATTCCCTGGTAACCAGGGTCAGGTAAGCTGAGCCTGGACAGTCAAACAGGGCCCGGTGGCCGGCATACATCCCCTCGAGCGGTCATTCATTCGCTCACCGCCCGCTGACTCACTTGTTCAAATGACACATTGCGTCTCTTGGCCCCTCTTGAGACTAGGAAGACCTTGGCCTCAGAGGCCTGCTGAAGGCCTGGCTGGAGTCCAGAGCCTCAGCCTTCTTCATGCCCTTCACTGGGCCTGGAGCTGGACCTGCCCAGATGTGGAACCTCCCAGTTTGGAAGCAACTTCTTGTATGAGGCTCTCTGTGGACAGGGACAGCTGAGACACAGAGGAGGTGCCCAGAGACCAGGGGTTTGGAGTCTGCAGCTGCAGATGTACTTAGTGCATGGTATAGGACCAGGAGGGGCCTGCTGGCAGAACTGTGGCCACTAAACCAAAGGGACCCTCAGGCCAAGAAGGGGACACTGGCTTCTTATTGCAGGAAGCCAAGCGCAGGGACCCAGGCTGGCAGAAGGAGTGGCGCTTCCAAGCCACAGACCACCAATGTTTCCTGGACTCTGGCGCTCTTTATTCCTCTCTCCATGCCCTGCCGCCCCCTGCCCCTGCCCCCACTTGCTGCTGGTAAGTTCATTTTCCCAGTCTGGCTCCCGTGCAGAGAGGGCCTGGAGGCCGAGGTGGAAGGTAGCAGCGAGTTGGCCCGCGCTTGGCCCTCCTGCGGTTGCCGCTTCAGCACCAGACTGTCATACACCTGGTAGTTGGCATTGCCTCCCGGGTTCCGGCTGAGTGGCATGAAGGTGGGCGGGGGTGGAGGGTGCTCGGTAGCCTGGACGTCGGGCAGGAGGTGAGAGGGGCGGAGGAGCAGCGCTGAGCTGGGAGCCGGGGCCCGCTGGTCCGAGGCCTCGGCCAGTACCGGGAGGGAGGCGGAGGTGGCCACAGGGCGCCGCAAGGGCAGGATCTCAGCCCATTCGGCCGCCGGGTGCCGCACCTCGTGGGGATCGCGGGAGTAATCCAAGTGTCCCGTGGAGGGATGCAGGCTGCGGTTGGACTCGCTGTGAGCACAGCTGGGGAGGCTACGTCTGTGGGCCGGTGGGGTGTCGCGCTACCAGGCGTCGGGCCGGTAGACCCGAGGCACCAGAGCGGATGGAGGCTCAGAGCCCTCCAGACCCAGACTCCGCCATGGGCCCAGTTGCCGTCCTTTCGGCCCGCGAGCCCCTCGACCTGCACCTGGCCGCCCCCACCGGCGCCCAGCCCCGGCGCCGCCACCTGTGTGCCGGTGTGTCCCTCCACAGCTCCCTCCTTCAAAAGCCCCACCCCCACCCCGCCCCTCTGGCGTGTCACCGCGGCCGGGTGCGGGAGCGGGATCGAGGGCAGGGGCCGCTTCCCCGGGCCTGCCGGCCACCAGGGGCGGGGTCCTGAGTCGGCGGGGGGTGTGGGGGCAAGGGTGGCCTTGCCGGGGCTGAGGGGCCGTGGCGACTCAATGGTGGCTCCCGGTGGCTTCGGGCCAGCTGCTGTCGGGCAGGAGGGCCGGCCCGGGCTGCGGCCGGGCTGCGCCTAGGGCCGCGTGGGCGGGCAGGGCCGATGCCCAAGGGACCGCGGGCCCCGGGCCCTGAAGCCTCCGGGGCCACGTCCCTGTGAGCGACGTGCGGGATCTTGGGCGGGGCGCCAAGCGCCGAAGGGTTTGCTGGGTCACGGCCGCCCTGGGCTGGGAGGTGGTCGCCAAACCCTCCGCCGCCGCCCGATACCCGAGACCTCCGTTGCCCCTGCCTGGGCGGGCGAGGGGGCCCTGCCGGGGCGGGCCGGCCGCCAGGCTGGCGTTAAGGCGCCAGCGCCAGCGAAACTGGGCCTCAAGAGGCCGCCCGCGGCCCCCCGCCCCCGTCTACGGCCATACCACCCTGAACGCGCCCGATCTCGTCTGATCTCGGAAGCTAAGCAGGGTCGGGCCTGGTTAGTACTTGGATGGGAGACCGCCTGGGAATACCGGGTGCTGTAGGCTTTTTGCCTCCCGCTCCGCCCGCCTTCTCCTTTACTCGCCCGCGGCGGGGGCCGCCGGCTCCGCCCCCGCCGGGCCCCGCTGCAGGCCCCACCTCCTCAGGCCCCTCCCACCACGGCGCGCGCCGGCGGGGTCGCTCCCCGCCGGCCCGGCCGGCCAGGCGGCCAGAAGGCGGCCCTGGAAGGCAGGCGCACCCCAGACGCTCCCGGGGTGGCTGGCCCGGACCCAGACTCCGCCGCGGGCCCAGTTGCCGTCCTTTCGGCCCGCGAGCCCCTCGACCTGCACCTGGCCGCCCCCACCGGCGCCCAGCCCCGGCGCCGCCACCTGTGTGCCGGTGTGTCCCTCCACAGCTCCCTCCGACAAAAGCCCCCCCCCACCCCGCCCCTCTGGCGTGTCACCGCGGCCGGGTGCGGGAGCGGGATCGAGGGCAGGGGCCGCTTCCCCGGGCCTGCCGGCCACCAGGGGCGGGGTCCTGAGCTCGGCGGGGGGTGTGGGGGCAAGGGTGGCCTTGCCGGGGCTGAGGGGCCGTGGCGACTCATTGGTGGCTCCCGGTGGCTTCGGGCCAGCTGCTGTCGGGCAGGAGGGCCGGCCCGGGCTGCGGCCGGGCTGCGCCTAGGGCCGCGTGGGCGGGCAGGGCCGATGCCCAAGGGACCGCGGGCCCCGGGCCCTGAAGCCTCCGGGGCCACGTCCCTGTGAGCGACGTGCGGGATCTTGGGCGGGGCGCCAAGCGCCGAAGGGTTTGCTGGGTCACGGCCGCCCTGGGCTGGGAGGTGGTCGCCAAACCCTCCGCCGCCGCCCGATACCCGAGACCTCCGTTGCCCCTGCCTGGGCGGGCGAGGGGGCCCTGCCGGGGCGGGCCGGCCGCCAGGCTGGCGTTAAGGCGCCAGCGCCAGCGAAACTGGGCCTCAAGAGGCCGCCCGCGGCCCCCCGCCCCCGTCTACGGCCATACCACCCTGAACGCGCCCGATCTCGTCTGATCTCGGAAGCTAAGCAGGGTCGGGCCTGGTTAGTACTTGGATGGGAGACCGCCTGGGAATACCGGGTGCTGTAGGCTTTTTGCCTCCCGCTCCGCCCGCCTTCTCCTTTACTCGCCCGCGGCGGGGTCGCCGGCTCCGCCCCCGCCGGGCCCCGCTGCAGGCCCCACCTCCTCAGGCCCCTCCCACCACGGCGCGCGCCGGCGGGGTCGCTCCCCGCCGGCCCGGCCGGCCAGGCGGCCAGAAGGCGGCCCTGGAAGGCAGCCGCACCCCAGACGCTCCCGGGGTGGCTGGCCCGGACCCAGACTCCGCCGCGGGCCCAGTTGCCGTCCTTTCGGCCCGCGAGCCCCTCGACCTGCACCTGGCCGCCCCCACCGGCGCCCAACCCCGGCGCCGCCACCTGTGTGCCGGTGTGTCCCTCCACAGCTCCCTCCGACAAAAGCCCCCCCCCACCCCGCCCCTCTGGCGTGTCACCGCGGCCGGGTGCGGGAGCGGGATCGAGGGCAGGGGCCGCTTCCCCGGGCCTGCCGGCCACCAGGGGCGGGGTCCTGAGCTCGGCGGGGGGTGTGGGGGCAAGGGTGGCCTTGCCGGGGCTGAGGGGCCGTGGCGACTCAATGGTGGCTCCCGGTGGCTTCGGGCCAGCTGCTGTCGGGCAGGAGGGCCGGCCCGGGCTGCGGCCGGGCTGCGCCTAGGGCCGCGTGGGCGGGCAGGGCCGATGCCCAAGGGACCGCGGGCCCCGGGCCCTGAAGCCTCCGGGGCCACGTCCCTGTGAGCGACGTGCGGGATCTTGGGCGGGGCGCCAAGCGCCGAAGGGTTTGCTGGGTCACGGCCGCCCTGGGCTGGGAGGTGGTCGCCAAACCCTCCGCCGCCGCCCGATACCCGAGACCTCCGTTGCCCCTGCCTGGGCGGGCGAGGGGGCCCTGCCGGGGCGGGCCGGCCGCCAGGCTGGCGTTAAGGCGCCAGCGCCAGCGAAACTGGGCCTCAAGAGGCCGCCCGCGGCCCCCCGCCCCCGTCTACGGCCATACCACCCTGAACGCGCCCGATCTCGTCTGATCTCGGAAGCTAAGCAGGGTCGGGCCTGGTTAGTACTTGGATGGGAGACCGCCTGGGAATACCGGGTGCTGTAGGCTTTTTGCCTCCCGCTCCGCCCGCCTTCTCCTTTACTCGCCCGCGGCGGGGGCCGCCGGCTCCGCCCCCGCCGGGCCCCGCTGCAGGCCCCACCTCCTCAGGCCCCTCCCACCACGGCGCGCGCCGGCGGGGTCGCTCCCCGCCGGCCCGGCCGGCCAGGCGGCCAGAAGGCGGCCCTGGAAGGCAGGCGCACCCCAGACGCTCCCGGGGTGGCTGGCCCGGACCCAGACTCCGCCGCGGGCCCAGTTGCCGTCCTTTCGGCCCGCGAGCCCCTCGACCTGCACCTGGCCGCCCCCACCGGCGCCCAGCCCCGGCGCCGCCACCTGTGTGCCGGTGTGTCCCTCCACAGCTCCCTCTGACAAAAGCCCCCCCCCACCCCGCCCCTCTGGCGTGTCACCGCGGCCGGGTGCGGGAGCGGGATCGAGGGCAGGGGCCGCTTCCCCGGGCCTGCCGGCCACCAGGGGCGGGGTCCTGAGCTCGGCGGGGGGTGTGGGGGCAAGGGTGGCCTTGCCGGGGCTGAGGGGCCGTGGCGACTCAATGGTGGCTCCCAGTGGCTTCGGGCCAGCTGCTGTCGGGCAGGAGGGCCGGCCCGGGCTGCGGCCGGGCTGCGCCTAGGGCCGCGTGGGCGGGCAGGGCCGATGCCCAAGGGACCGCGGGCCCCGGGCCCTGAAGCCTCCGGGGCCACGTCCCTGTGAGCGACGTGCGGGATCTTGGGCGGGGCGCCAAGCGCCGAAGGGTTTGCTGGGTCACGGCCGCCCTGGGCTGGGAGGTGGTCGCCAAACCCTCCGCCGCCGCCCGATACCCGAAACCTCCGTTGCCCCTGCCTGGGCGGGCGAGGGGGCCCTGCCGGGGCGGGCCGGCCGCCAGGCTGGCGTTAAGGCGCCAGCGCCAGCGAAACTGGGCCTCAAGAGGCCGCCCGCGGCCCCCCGCCCCCGTCTACGGCCATACCACCCTGAACGCGCCCGATCTCGTCTGATCTCGGAAGCTAAGCAGGGTCGGGCCTGGTTAGTACTTGGATGGGAGACCGCCTGGGAATACCGGGTGCTGTAGGCTTTTTGCCTCCCGCTCCGCCCGCCTTCTCCTTTACTCGCCCGCGGCGGGGGGGCCGCCGGCTCCGCCCCCGCCGAGCCCCGCTGCAGGCAGTAGTCAAGGTGGTTTACCTGCCCGAGCAGGAAGCTTGGGCGATGGCAGAAGTGGGAAGAAACTCTTGAGCACAGGTTCTTGGGATCCACGGAGCAGCGCATGCACATGCGATGGGTGCCTACACAGCTGGCTTGCTTGTCTGTGGGGAAAGGCGAGATGGGTCAGGGCCTGGGTTCCTGAGGGGCTGAGAATCAAGGCAGGGATAGAAGAAAGGGGACAGGCCCACATCCCCTGAACCCACGCCGGCGCCCACTCACCTTTGTGGAAAATACGATTGAAAAGTGCCCGCAAGAATCTCTTCAGATGCCTCCAGAGTTGAGGGAAGAAGGGGAGGGGGGAGGCCGGGAGCAGGGTGAGCCCTGAAATCCAACCCTTGTCCCGGTCACACCCCAGCAGCCCTCCCACCTCAGCCCCTTCAAGACCCCAGGGCTCCCCCAACCGCGCTGCACAGATCCTGCCCTGACCGTAGTCACCATGTTGATCCCCACGTTGAGCAAGATGAAGCTGACCGGGATCAGAAGAATTGAGTATCCTTGCTCCTGGCATTTCCTGGGGATGGGGCCAGTGAACGGCTCGGCTCGGTAGTAGTTTCGCTCACCCATGGCCGTTGGTCCCAGGACTGCCTGGGCCCTCTGCCCTCCAGTTTTAACTGGGAGCCAGACTGGGTCATAATGGGGCAGGTGGTGAGGTCACAGTGAGGGAGGGGGATGAAAAGGAGGGCCCAGAGTGGCATTCCCTGGTAACCAGGGTCAGGTAAGCTGAGCCTGGACAGTCAAACAGGGCCCGGTGGCCGGCATACATCCCCTCGAGCGGTCATTCATTCGCTGACCGCCCGCTGACTCACTTGTTCAAATGACACATTGCGTCTCTTGGCCCCTCTTGAGACTAGGAAGACCTTGGCCTCAGAGGCCTGCTGAAGGCCTGGCTGGAGTCCAGAGCCTCAGCCTTCTTCATGCCCTTCACTGGGCCTGGAGCTGGACCTGCCCAGATGTGGAACCTCCCAGTTTGGAAGCAACTTCTTGTATGAGGCTCTCTGTGGACAGGGACAGCTGAGACACAGAGGAGGTGCCCAGAGACCAGGGGTTTGGAGTCTGCAGCTGCAGATGTACTTAGTGCATGGTATAGGACCAGGAGGGGCCTGCTGGCAGAACTGTGGCCACTAAACCAAAGGGACCCTCAGGCCAAGAAGGGGACACTGGCTTCTTATTGCAGGAAGCCAAGCGCAGGGACCCAGGCTGGCAGAAGGAGTGGCGCTTCCAAGCCACAGACCACCAATGTTTCCTGGACTCTGGCGCTCTTTATTCCTCTCTCCATGCCCTGCCGCCCCCTGCCCCTGCCCCCACTTGCTGCTGGTAAGTTCATTTTCCCAGTCTGGCTCCCGTGCAGAGAGGGCCTGGAGGCCGAGGTGGAAGGTAGCAGCGAGTTGGCCCGCGCTTGGCCCTCCTGCGGTTGCCGCTTCAGCACCAGACTGTCATACACCTGGTAGTTGGCATTGCCTCCCGGGTTCCGGCTGAGTGGCATGAAGGTGGGCGGGGGTGGAGGGTGCTCGGTAGCCTGGACGTCGGGCAGGAGGTGAGAGGGGCGGAGGAGCAGCGCTGAGCTGGGAGCCGGGGCCCGCTGGTCCGAGGCCTCGGCCAGTACCGTGAGGGAGGCGGAGGTGGCCACAGGGCGCCGCAAGGGCAGGATCTCAGCCCATTCGGCCGCCGGGTGCCGCACCTCGTGGGGATCGCGGGAGTAATCCAAGTGTCCCGTGGAGGGATGCAGGCTGCGGTTGGACTCGCTGTGAGCACAGCTGGGGAGGCTACGTCTGTGGGCCGGTGGGGTGTCGCGCTACCAGGCGTCGGGCCGGTAGACCCGAGGCACCAGAGCGGCTGGAGGCTCAGAGCCCTCCAGACCCAGACTCCGCCGCGGGCCCAGTTGCCGTCCTTTCGGCCCGCGAGCCCCTCGACCTGCACCTGGCCGCCCCCACCGGCGCCCAGCCCCGGCGCCGCCACCTGTGTGCCGGTGTGTCCCTCCACAGCTCCCTCCGACAAAAGCCCCCCCCCACCCCGCCCCTCTGGCGTGTCACCGCGGCCGGGTGCGGGAGCGGGATCGAGGGCAGGGGCCGCTTCCCCGGACCTGCCGGCCACCAGGGGCGGGGTCCTGAGCTCGGCGGGGGGTGTGGGGGCAAGGGTGGCCTTGCCGGGGCTGAGGGGCCGTGGCGACTCAATGGTGGCTCCCGGTGGCTTCGGGCCAGCTGCTGTCGGGCAGGAGGGCCGGCCCGGGCTGCGGCCGGGCTGCGCCTAGGGCCGCGTGGGCGGGCAGGGCCGATGCCCAAGGGACCGCGGGCCCCGGGCCCTGAAGCCTCCGGGGCCACGTCCCTGTGAGCGACGTGCGGGATCTTGGGCGGGGCGCCAAGCGCCGAAGGGTTTGCTGGGTCACGGCCGCCCTGGGCTGGGAGGTGGTCGCCAAACCCTCCGCCGCCGCCCGATACCCGAGACCTCCGTTGCCCCTGCCTGGGCGGGCGAGGGGGCCCTGCCGGGGCGGGCCGGCCGCCAGGCTGGCGTTAAGGCGCCAGCGCCAGCGAAACTGGGCCTCAAGAGGCCGCCCGCGGCCCCCCGCCCCCGTCTACGGCCATACCACCCTGAACGCGCCCGATCTCGTCTGATCTCGGAAGCTAAGCAGGGTCGGGCCTGGTTAGTACTTGGATGGGAGACCGCCTGGGAATACCGGGTGCTGTAGGCTTTTTGCCTCCCGCTCCGCCCGCCTTCTCCTTTACTCGCCCGCGGCGGGGGCCGCCGGCTCCGCCCCCGCCGGGCCCCGCTGCAGGCCCCACCTCCTCAGGCCCCTCCCACCACGGCGCGCGCCGGCGGGGTCGCTCCCCGCCGGCCCGGCCGGCCAGGCGGCCAGAAGGCGGCCCTGGAAGGCAGGCGCACCCCAGACGCTCCCGGGGTGGCTGGCCCGGACCCAGACTCCGCCGCGGGCCCAGTTGCCGTCCTTTCGGCCCGCGAGCCCCTCGACCTGCACCTGGCCGCCCCCACCGGCGCCCAGCCCCGGCGCCGCCACCTGTGTGCCGGTGTGTCCCTCCACAGCTCCCTCCGACAAAAGCCCCCCCCACCCCGCCCCTCTGGCGTGTCACCGCGGCCGGGTGCGGGAGCGGGATCGAGGGCAGGGGCCGCTTCCCCGGGCCTGCCGGCCACCAGGGGCGGGGTCCTGAGCTCGGCGGGGGGTGTGGGGGCAAGGGTGGCCTTGCCGGGGCTGAGGGGCCGTGGCGACTCAATGGTGGCTCCCAGTGGCTTCGGGCCAGCTGCTGTCGGGCAGGAGGGCCGGCCCGGGCTGCGGCCGGGCTGCGCCTAGGGCCGCGTGGGCGGGCAGGGCCGATGCCCAAGGGACCGCGGGCCCCGGGCCCTGAAGCCTCCGGGGCCACGTCCCTGTGAGCGACGTGCGGGATCTTGGGCGGGGCGCCAAGCGCCGAAGGGTTTGCTGGGTCACGGCCGCCCTGGGCTGGGAGGTGGTCGCCAAACCCTCCGCCGCCGCCCGATACCCGAGACCTCCGTTGCCCCTGCCTGGGCGGGCGAGGGGGCCCTGCCGGGGCGGGCCGGCCGCCAGGCTGGCGTTAAGGCGCCAGCGCCAGCGAAACTGGGCCTCAAGAGGCCGCCCGCGGCCCCCCGCCCCCGTCTACGGCCATACCACCCTGAACGCGCCCGATCTCGTCTGATCTCGGAAGCTAAGCAGGGTCGGGCCTGGTTAGTACTTGGATGGGAGACCGCCTGGGAATACCGGGTGCTGTAGGCTTTTTGCCTCCCGCTCCGCCCGCCTTCTCCTTTACTCGCCCGCGGCGGGGGGGCCGCCGGCTCCGCCCCCGCCGAGCCCCGCTGCAGGCAGTAGTCAAGGTGGGTTTACCTGCCCGAGCAGGAAGCTTGGGCGATGGCAGAAGTGGGAAGAAACTCTTGAGCACAGGTTCTTGGGATCCACGGAGCAGCGCATGCACATGCGATGGGTGCCTACACAGCTGGCTTGCTTGTCTGTGGGGAAAGGCGAGATGGGTCAGGGCCTGGGTTCCTGAGGGGCTGAGAATCAAGGCAGGGATAGAAGAAAGGGGACAGGCCCACATCCCCTGAACCCACGCCGGCGCCCACTCACCTTTGTGGAAAATACGATTGAAAAGTGCCCGCAAGAATCTCTTCAGATGCCTCCAGAGTTGAGGGAAGAAGGGGAGGGGGGAGGCCGGGAGCAGGGTGAGCCCTGAAATCCAACCCTTGTCCCGGTCACACCCCAGCAGCCCTCCCACCTCAGCCCCTTCAAGACCCCAGGGCTCCCCCAACCGCGCTGCACAGATCCTGCCCTGACCATAGTCACCATGTTGATCCCCACGTTGAGCAAGATGAAGCTGACCGGGATCAGAAGAATTGAGTATCCTTGCTCCTGGCATTTCCTGGGGATGGGGCCAGTGAACGGCTCGGCTCGGTAGTAGTTTCGCTCACCCATGGCCGTTGGTCCCAGGACTGCCTGGGCCCTCTGCCCTCCAGTTTTAACTGGGAGCCAGACTGGGTCATAATGGGGCAGGTGGTGAGGTCACAGTGAGGGAGGGGGATGAAAAGGAGGGCCCAGAGTGGCATTCCCTGGTAACCAGGGTCAGGTAAGCTGAGCCTGGACAGTCAAACAGGGCCCGGTGGCCGGCATACATCCCCTCGAGCGGTCATTCATTCGCTCACCGCCCGCTGACTCACTTGTTCAAATGACACATTGCGTCTCTTGGCCCCTCTTGAGACTAGGAAGACCTTGGCCTCAGAGGCCTGCTGAAGGCCTGGCTGGAGTCCAGAGCCTCAGCCTTCTTCATGCCCTTCACTGGGCCTGGAGCTGGACCTGCCCAGATGTGGAACCTCCCAGTTTGGAAGCAACTTCTTGTATGAGGCTCTCTGTGGACAGGGACAGCTGAGACACAGAGGAGGTGCCCAGAGACCAGGGGTTTGGAGTCTGCAGCTGCAGATGTACTTAGTGCATGGTATAGGACCAGGAGGGGCCTGCTGGCAGAACTGTGGCCACTAAACCAAAGGGACCCTCAGGCCAAGAAGGGGACACTGGCTTCTTATTGCAGGAAGCCAAGCGCAGGGACCCAGGCTGGCAGAAGGAGTGGCGCTTCCAAGCCACAGACCACCAATGTTTCCTGGACTCTGGCGCTCTTTATTCCTCTCTCCATGCCCTGCCGCCCCCTGCCCCTGCCCCCACTTGCTGCTGGTAAGTTCATTTTCCCAGTCTGGCTCCCGTGCAGAGAGGGCCTGGAGGCCGAGGTGGAAGGTAGCAGCGAGTTGGCCCGCGCTTGGCCCTCCTGCGGTTGCCGCTTCAGCACCAGACTGTCATACACCTGGTAGTTGGCATTGCCTCCCGGGTTCCGGCTGAGTGGCATGAAGGTGGGCGGGGGTGGAGGGTGCTCGGTAGCCTGGACGTCGGGCAGGAGGTGAGAGGGGCGGAGGAGCAGCGCTGAGCTGGGAGCCGGGGCCCGCTGGTCCGAGGCCTCGGCCAGTACCGGGAGGGAGGCGGAGGTGGCCACAGGGCGCCGCAAGGGCAGGATCTCAGCCCATTCGGCCGCCGGGTGCCGCACCTCGTGGGGATCGCGGGAGTAATCCAAGTGTCCCGTGGAGGGATGCAGGCTGCGGTTGGACTCGCTGTGAGCACAGCTGGGGAGGCTACGTCTGTGGGCCGGTGGGGTGTCGCGCTACCAGGCGTCGGGCCGGTAGACCCGAGGCACCAGAGCGGATGGAGGCTCAGAGCCCTCCAGACCCAGACTCCGCCATGGGCCCAGTTGCCGTCCTTTCGGCCCGCGAGCCCCTCGACCTGCACCTGGCCGCCCCCACCGGCGCCCAGCCCCGGCGCCGCCACCTGTGTGCCGGTGTGTCCCTCCACAGCTCCCTCCTTCAAAAGCCCCACCCCCACCCCGCCCCTCTGGCGTGTCACCGCGGCCGGGTGCGGGAGCGGGATCGAGGGCAGGGGCCGCTTCCCCGGGCCTGCCGGCCACCAGGGGCGGGGTCCTGAGTCGGCGGGGGGTGTGGGGGCAAGGGTGGCCTTGCCGGGGCTGAGGGGCCGTGGCGACTCAATGGTGGCTCCCGGTGGCTTCGGGCCAGCTGCTGTCGGGCAGGAGGGCCGGCCCGGGCTGCGGCCGGGCTGCGCCTAGGGCCGCGTGGGCGGGCAGGGCCGATGCCCAAGGGACCGCGGGCCCCGGGCCCTGAAGCCTCCGGGGCCACGTCCCTGTGAGCGACGTGCGGGATCTTGGGCGGGGCGCCAAGCGCCGAAGGGTTTGCTGGGTCACGGCCGCCCTGGGCTGGGAGGTGGTCGCCAAACCCTCCGCCGCCGCCCGATACCCGAGACCTCCGTTGCCCCTGCCTGGGCGGGCGAGGGGGCCCTGCCGGGGCGGGCCGGCCGCCAGGCTGGCGTTAAGGCGCCAGCGCCAGCGAAACTGGGCCTCAAGAGGCCGCCCGCGGCCCCCCGCCCCCGTCTACGGCCATACCACCCTGAACGCGCCCGATCTCGTCTGATCTCGGAAGCTAAGCAGGGTCGGGCCTGGTTAGTACTTGGATGGGAGACCGCCTGGGAATACCGGGTGCTGTAGGCTTTTTGCCTCCCGCTCCGCCCGCCTTCTCCTTTACTCGCCCGCGGCGGGGGCCGCCGGCTCCGCCTCCGCCGGGCCCCGCTGCAGGCCCCACCTCCTCAGGCCCCTCCCACCACGGCGCGCGCCGGCGGGGTCGCTCCCCGCCGGCCCGGCCGGCCAGGCGGCCAGAAGGCGGCCCTGGAAGGCAGGCGCACCCCAGACGCTCCCGGGGTGGCTGGCCCGGACCCAGACTCCGCCGCGGGCCCAGTTGCCGTCCTTTCGGCCCGCGAGCCCCTCGACCTGCACCTGGCCGCCCCCACCGGCGCCCAGCCCCGGCTCCGCCACCTGTGTGCCGGTGTGTCCCTCCACAGCTCCCTCCGACAAAAGCCCCCCCCACCCCGCCCCTCTGGCGTGTCACCGCGGCCGGGTGCGGGAGCGGGATCGAGGGCAGGGGCCGCTTCCCCGGGCCTGCCGGCCACCAGGGGCGGGGTCCTGAGCTCGGCGGGGGGTGTGGGGGCAAGGGTGGCCTTGCCGGGGCTGAGGGGCCGTGGCGACTCAATGGTGGCTCCCAGTGGCTTCGGGCCAGCTGCTGTCGGGCAGGAGGGCCGGCCCGGGCTGCGGCCGGGCTGCGCCTAGGGCCGCGTGGGCGGGCAGGGCCGATGCCCAAGGGACCGCGGGCCCCGGGCCCTGAAGCCTCCGGGGCCACGTCCCTGTGAGCGACGTGCGGGATCTTGGGCGGGGCGCCAAGCGCCGAAGGGTTTGCTGGGTCACGGCCGCCCTGGGCTGGGAGGTGGTCGCCAAACCCTCCGCCGCCGCCCGATACCCGAGACCTCCGTTGCCCCTGCCTGGGCGGGCGAGGGGGCCCTGCCGGGGCGGGCCGGCCGCCAGGCTGGCGTTAAGGCGCCAGCGCCAGCGAAACTGGGCCTCAAGAGGCCGCCCGCGGCCCCCCGCCCCCGTCTACGGCCATACCACCCTGAACGCGCCCGATCTCGTCTGATCTCGGAAGCTAAGCAGGGTCGGGCCTGGTTAGTACTTGGATGGGAGACCGCCTGGGAATACCGGGTGCTGTAGGCTTTTTGCCTCCCGCTCCGCCCGCCTTCTCCTTTACTCGCCCGCGGCGGGGGCCGCCGGCTCCGCCCCCGCCGGGCCCCGCTGCAGGCCCCACCTCCTCAGGCCCCTCCCACCACGGCGCGCGCCGGCGGGGTCGCTCCCCGCCGGCCCGGCCGGCCAGGCGGCCAGAAGGCGGCCCTGGAAGGCAGGCGCACCCCAGACGCTCCCGGGGTGGCTGGCCCGGACCCAGACTCCGCCGCGGGCCCAGTTGCCGTCCTTTCGGCCCGCGAGCCCCTCGACCTGCACCTGGCCGCCCCCACCGGCGCCCAGCCCCGGCGCCGCCACCTGTGTGCCGGTGTGTCCCTCCACAGCTCCCTCCGACAAAAGCCCCCCCCACCCCGCCCCTCTGGCGTGTCACCGCGGCCGGGTGCGGGAGCGGGATCGAGGGCAGGGGCCGCTTCCCCGGGCCTGCCGGCCACCAGGGGCGGGGTCCTGAGCTCGGCGGGGGGTGTGGGGGCAAGGGTGGCCTTGCCGGGGCTGAGGGGCCGTGGCGACTCAATGGTGGCTCCCAGTGGCTTCGGGCCAGCTGCTGTCGGGCAGGAGGGCCGGCCCGGGCTGCGGCCGGGCTGCGCCTAGGGCCGCGTGGGCGGGCAGGGCCGATGCCCAAGGGACCGCGGGCCCCGGGCCCTGAAGCCTCCGGGGCCACGTCCCTGTGAGCGACGTGCGGGATCTTGGGCGGGGCGCCAAGCGCCGAAGGGTTTGCTGGGTCACGGCCGCCCTGGGCTGGGAGGTGGTCGCCAAACCCTCCGCCGCCGCCCGATACCCGAGACCTCCGTTGCCCCTGCCTGGGCGGGCGAGGGGGCCCTGCCGGGGCGGGCCGGCCGCCAGGCTGGCGTTAAGGCGCCAGCGCCAGCGAAACTGGGCCTCAAGAGGCCGCCCGCGGCGCCCCGCCCCCGTCTACGTCCATACCACCCTGAACGCGCCCGATCTCGTCTGATCTCGGAAGCTAAGCAGGGTCGGGCCTGGTTAGTACTTGGATGGGAGACCGCCTGGGAATACCGGGTGCTGTAGGCTTTTTGCCTCCCGCTCCGCCCGCCTTCTCCTTTACTCGCCCGCGGCGGGGGGGCCGCCGGCTCCGCCCCCGCCGAGCCCCGCTGCAGGCAGTAGTCAAGGTGGGTTTACCTGCCCGAGCAGGAAGCTTGGGCGATGGCAGAAGTGGGAAGAAACTCTTGAGCACAGGTTCTTGGGATCCACGGAGCAGCGCATGCACATGCGATGGGTGCCTACACAGCTGGCTTGCTTGTCTGTGGGGAAAGGCGAGATGGGTCAGGGCCTGGGTTCCTGAGGGGCTGAGAATCAAGGCAGGGATAGAAGAAAGGGGACAGGCCCACATCCCCTGAACCCACGCCGGCGCCCACTCACCTTTGTGGAAAATACGATTGAAAAGTGCCCGCAAGAATCTCTTCAGATGCCTCCAGAGTTGAGGGAAGAAGGGGAGGGGGGAGGCCGGGAGCAGGGTGAGCCCTGAAATCCAACCCTTGTCCCGGTCACACCCCAGCAGCCCTCCCACCTCAGCCCCTTCAAGACCCCAGGGCTCCCCCAACCGCGCTGCACAGATCCTGCCCTGACCATAGTCACCATGTTGATCCCCACGTTGAGCAAGATGAAGCTGACCGGGATCAGAAGAATTGAGTATCCTTGCTCCTGGCATTTCCTGGGGATGGGGCCAGTGAACGGCTCGGCTCGGTAGTAGTTTCGCTCACCCATGGCCGTTGGTCCCAGGACTGCCTGGGCCCTCTGCCCTCCAGTTTTAACTGGGAGCCAGACTGGGTCATAATGGGGCAGGTGGTGAGGTCACAGTGAGGGAGGGGGATGAAAAGGAGGGCCCAGAGTGGCATTCCCTGGTAACCAGGGTCAGGTAAGCTGAGCCTGGACAGTCAAACAGGGCCCGGTGGCCGGCATACATCCCCTCGAGCGGTCATTCATTCGCTCACCGCCCGCTGACTCACTTGTTCAAATGACACATTGCGTCTCTTGGCCCCTCTTGAGACTAGGAAGACCTTGGCCTCAGAGGCCTGCTGAAGGCCTGGCTGGAGTCCAGAGCCTCAGCCTTCTTCATGCCCTTCACTGGGCCTGGAGCTGGACCTGCCCAGATGTGGAACCTCCCAGTTTGGAAGCAACTTCTTGTATGAGGCTCTCTGTGGACAGGGACAGCTGAGACACAGAGGAGGTGCCCAGAGACCAGGGGTTTGGAGTCTGCAGCTGCAGATGTACTTAGTGCATGGTATAGGACCAGGAGGGGCCTGCTGGCAGAACTGTGGCCACTAAACCAAAGGGACCCTCAGGCCAAGAAGGGGACACTGGCTTCTTATTGCAGGAAGCCAAGCGCAGGGACCCAGGCTGGCAGAAGGAGTGGCGCTTCCAAGCCACAGACCACCAATGTTTCCTGGACTCTGGCGCTCTTTATTCCTCTCTCCATGCCCTGCCGCCCCCTGCCCCTGCCCCCACTTGCTGCTGGTAAGTTCATTTTCCCAGTCTGGCTCCCGTGCAGAGAGGGCCTGGAGGCCGAGGTGGAAGGTAGCAGCGAGTTGGCCCGCGCTTGGCCCTCCTGCGGTTGCCGCTTCAGCACCAGACTGTCATACACCTGGTAGTTGGCATTGCCTCCCGGGTTCCGGCTGAGTGGCATGAAGGTGGGCGGGGGTGGAGGGTGCTCGGTAGCCTGGACGTCGGGCAGGAGGTGAGAGGGGCGGAGGAGCAGCGCTGAGCTGGGAGCCGGGGCCCGCTGGTCCGAGGCCTCGGCCAGTACCGTGAGGGAGGCGGAGGTGGCCACAGGGCGCCGCAAGGGCAGGATCTCAGCCCATTCGGCCGCCGGGTGCCGCACCTCGTGGGGATCGCGGGAGTAATCCAAGTGTCCCGTGGAGGGATGCAGGCTGCGGTTGGACTCGCTGTGAGCACAGCTGGGGAGGCTACGTCTGTGGGCCGGTGGGGTGTCGCGCTACCAGGCGTCGGGCCGGTAGACCCGAGGCACCAGAGCGGATGGAGGCTCAGAGCCCTCCAGACCCAGACTCCGCCGCGGGCCCAGTTGCCGTCCTTTCGGCCCGCGAGCCCCTCGACCTGCACCTGGCCGCCCCCACCGGCGCCCAGCCCCGGCGCCGCCACCTGTGTGCCGGTGTGTCCCTCCACAGCTCCCTCCGACAAAAGCCCCCCCCACCCCGCCCCTCTGGCGTGTCACCGCGGCCGGGTGCGGGAGCGGGATCGAGGGCAGGGGCCGCTTCCCCGGGCCTGCCGGCCACCAGGGGCGGGGTCCTGAGCTCGGCGGGGGGTGTGGGGGCAAGGGTGGCCTTGCCGGGGCTGAGGGGCCGTGGCGACTCAATGGTGGCTCCCGGTGGCTTCGGGCCAGCTGCTGTCGGGCAGGAGGGCCGGCCCGGGCTGCGGCCGGGCTGCGCCTAGGGCCGCGTGGGCGGGCAGGGCCGATGCCCAAGGGACCGCGGGCCCCGGGCCCTGAAGCCTCCGGGGCCACGTCCCTGTGAGCGACGTGCGGGATCTTGGGCGGGGCGCCAAGCGCCGAAGGGTTTGCTGGGTCACGGCCGCCCTGGGCTGGGAGGTGGTCGCCAAACCCTCCGCCGCCGCCCGATACCCGAGACCTCCGTTGCCCCTGCCTGGGCGGGCGAGGGGGCCCTGCCGGGGCGGGCCGGCCGCCAGGCTGGCGTTAAGGCGCCAGCGCCAGCGAAACTGGGCCTCAAGAGGCCGCCCGCGGCCCCCCGCCCCCGTCTACGGCCATACCACCCTGAACGCGCCCGATCTCGTCTGATCTCGGAAGCTAAGCAGGGTCGGGCCTGGTTAGTACTTGGATGGGAGACCGCCTGGGAATACCGGGTGCTGTAGGCTTTTTGCCTCCCGCTCCGCCCGCCTTCTCCTTTACTCGCCCGCGGCGGGGGCCGCCGGCTCCGCCCCCGCCGGGCCCCGCTGCAGGCCCCACCTCCTCAGGCCCCTCCCACCACGGCGCGCGCCGGCGGGGTCGCTCCCCGCCGGCCCGGCCGGCCAGGCGGCCAGAAGGCGGCCCTGGAAGGCAGGCGCACCCCAGACGCTCCCGGGGTGGCTGGCCCGGACCCAGACTCCGCCGCGGGCCCAGTTGCCGTCCTTTCGGCCCGCGAGCCCCTCGACCTGCACCTGGCCGCCCCCACCGGCGCCCAGCCCCGGCTCCGCCACCTGTGTGCCGGTGTGTCCCTCCACAGCTCCCTCCGACAAAAGCCCCCCCCACCCCGCCCCTCTGGCGTGTCACCGCGGCCGGGTGCGGGAGCGGGATCGAGGGCAGGGGCCGCTTCCCCGGGCCTGCCGGCCACCAGGGGCGGGGTCCTGAGCTCGGCGGGGGGTGTGGGGGCAAGGGTGGCCTTGCCGGGGCTGAGGGGCCGTGGCGACTCAATGGTGGCTCCCAGTGGCTTCGGGCCAGCTGCTGTCGGGCAGGAGGGCCGGCCCGGGCTGCGGCCGGGCTGCGCCTAGGGCCGCGTGGGCGGGCAGGGCCGATGCCCAAGGGACCGCGGGCCCCGGGCCCTGAAGCCTCCGGGGCCACGTCCCTGTGAGCGACGTGCGGGATCTTGGGCGGGGCGCCAAGCGCCGAAGGGTTTGCTGGGTCACGGCCGCCCTGGGCTGGGAGGTGGTCGCCAAACCCTCCGCCGCCGCCCGATACCCGAGACCTCCGTTGCCCCTGCCTGGGCGGGCGAGGGGGCCCTGCCGGGGCGGGCCGGCCGCCAGGCTGGCGTTAAGGCGCCAGCGCCAGCGAAACTGGGCCTCAAGAGGCCGCCCGCGGCCCCCCGCCCCCGTCTACGGCCATACCACCCTGAACGCGCCCGATCTCGTCTGATCTCGGAAGCTAAGCAGGGTCGGGCCTGGTTAGTACTTGGATGGGAGACCGCCTGGGAATACCGGGTGCTGTAGGCTTTTTGCCTCCCGCTCCGCCCGCCTTCTCCTTTACTCGCCCGCGGCGGGGGCCGCCGGCTCCGCCCCCGCCGGGCCCCGCTGCAGGCCCCACCTCCTCAGGCCCCTCCCACCACGGCGCGCGCCGGCGGGGTCGCTCCCCGCCGGCCCGGCCGGCCAGGCGGCCAGAAGGCGGCCCTGGAAGGCAGGCGCACCCCAGACGCTCCCGGGGTGGCTGGCCCGGACCCAGACTCCGCCGCGGGCCCAGTTGCCATCCTTTCGGCCCGCGAGCCCCTCGACCTGCACCTGGCCGCCCCCACCGGCGCCCAGCCCCGGCGCCGCCACCTGTGTGCCGGTGTGTCCCTCCACAGCTCCCTCCGACAAAAGCCCCCCCCACCCCGCCCCTCTGGCGTGTCACCGCGGCCGGGTGCGGGAGCGGGATCGAGGGCAGGGGCCGCTTCCCCGGGCCTGCCGGCCACCAGGGGCGGGGTCCTGAGCTCGGCGGGGGGTGTGGGGGCAAGGGTGGCCTTGCCGGGGCTGAGGGGCCGTGGCGACTCAATGGTGGCTCCCAGTGGCTTCGGGCCAGCTGCTGTCGGGCAGGAGGGCCGGCCCGGGCTGCGGCCGGGCTGCGCCTAGGGCCGCGTGGGCGGGCAGGGCCGATGCCCAAGGGACCGCGGGCCCCGGGCCCTGAAGCCTCCGGGGCCACGTCCCTGTGAGCGACGTGCGGGATCTTGGGCGGGGCGCCAAGCGCCGAAGGGTTTGCTGGGTCACGGCCGCCCTGGGCTGGGAGGTGGTCGCCAAACCCTCCGCCGCCGCCCGATACCCGAGACCTCCGTTGCCCCTGCCTGGGCGGGCGAGGGGGCCCTGCCGGGGCGGGCCGGCCGCCAGGCTGGCGTTAAGGCGCCAGCGCCAGCGAAACTGGGCCTCAAGAGGCCGCCCGCGGCGCCCCGCCCCCGTCTACGGCCATACCACCCTGAACGCGCCCGATCTCGTCTGATCTCGGAAGCTAAGCAGGGTCGGGCCTGGTTAGTACTTGGATGGGAGACCGCCTGGGAATACCGGGTGCTGTAGGCTTTTTGCCTCCCGCTCCGCCCGCCTTCTCCTTTACTCGCCCGCGGCGGGGGGGCCGCCGGCTCCGCCCCCGCCGAGCCCCGCTGCAGGCAGTAGTCAAGGTGGGTTTACCTGCCCGAGCAGGAAGCTTGGGCGATGGCAGAAGTGGGAAGAAACTCTTGAGCACAGGTTCTTGGGATCCACGGAGCAGCGCATGCACATGCGATGGGTGCCTACACAGCTGGCTTGCTTGTCTGTGGGGAAAGGCGAGATGGGTCAGGGCCTGGGTTCCTGAGGGGCTGAGAATCAAGGCAGGGATAGAAGAAAGGGGACAGGCCCACATCCCCTGAACCCACGCCGGCGCCCACTCACCTTTGTGGAAAATACGATTGAAAAGTGCCCGCAAGAATCTCTTCAGATGCCTCCAGAGTTGAGGGAAGAAGGGGAGGGGGGAGGCCGGGAGCAGGGTGAGCCCTGAAATCCAACCCTTGTCCCGGTCACACCCCAGCAGCCCTCCCACCTCAGCCCCTTCAAGACCCCAGGGCTCCCCCAACCGCGCTGCACAGATCCTGCCCTGACCGTAGTCACCATGTTGATCCCCACGTTGAGCAAGATGAAGCTGACCGGGATCAGAAGAATTGAGTATCCTTGCTCCTGGCATTTCCTGGGGATGGGGCCAGTGAACGGCTCGGCTCGGTAGTAGTTTCGCTCACCCATGGCCGTTGGTCCCAGGACTGCCTGGGCCCTCTGCCCTCCAGTTTTAACTGGGAGCCAGACTGGGTCATAATGGGGCAGGTGGTGAGGTCACAGTGAGGGAGGGGGATGAAAAGGAGGGCCCAGAGTGGCATTCCCTGGTAACCAGGGTCAGGTAAGCTGAGCCTGGACAGTCAAACAGGGCCTGGTGGCCGGCATACATCCCCTCGAGCGGTCATTCATTCGCTCACCGCCCGCTGACTCACTTGTTCAAATGACACATTGCGTCTCTTGGCCCCTCTTGAGACTAGGAAGACCTTGGCCTCAGAGGCCTGCTGAAGGCCTGGCTGGAGTCCAGAGCCTCAGCCTTCTTCATGCCCTTCACTGGGCCTGGAGCTGGACCTGCCCAGATGTGTAACCTCCCAGTTTGGAAGCAACTTCTTGTATGAGGCTCTCTGTGGACAGGGACAGCTGAGACGCAGAGGAGGTGCCCAGAGACCAGGGGTTTGGAGTCTGCAGCTGCAGATGTACTTAGTGCATGGTATAGGACCAGGAGGGGCCTGCTGGCAGAACTGTGGCCACTAAACCAAAGGGACCCTCAGGCCAAGAAGGGGACACTGGCTTCTTATTGCAGGAAGCCAAGCGCAGGGACCCAGGCTGGCAGAAGGAGTGGCGCTTCCAAGCCACAGACCACCAATGTTTCCTGGACTCTGGCGCTCTTTATTCCTCTCTCCATGCCCTGCCGCCCCCTGCCCCTGCCCCCACTTGCTGCTGGTAAGTTCATTTTCCCAGTCTGGCTCCCGTGCAGAGAGGGCCTGGAGGCCGAGGTGGAAGGTAGCAGCGAGTTGGCCCGCGCTTGGCCCTCCTGCGGTTGCCGCTTCAGCACCAGACTGTCATACACCTGGTAGTTGGCATTGCCTCCCGGGTTCCGGCTGAGTGGCATGAAGGTGGGCGGGGGTGGAGGGTGCTCGGTAGCCTGGACGTCGGGCAGGAGGTGAGAGGGGCGGAGGAGCAGCGCTGAGCTGGGAGCCGGGGCCCGCTGGTCCGAGGCCTCGGCCAGTACCGTGAGGGAGGCGGAGGTGGCCACAGGGCGCCGCAAGGGCAGGATCTCAGCCCATTCGGCCGCCGGGTGCCGCACCTCGTGGGGATCGCGGGAGTAATCCAAGTGTCCCGTGGAGGGATGCAGGCTGCGGTTGGACTCGCTGTGAGCACAGCTGGGGAGGCTACGTCTGTGGGCCGGTGGGGTGTCGCGCTACCAGGCGTCGGGCCGGTAGACCCGAGGCACCAGAGCGGATGGAGGCTCAGAGCCCTCCAGACCCAGACTCCGCCGCGGGCCCAGTTGCCGTCCTTTCGGCCCGCGAGCCCCTCGACCTGCACCTGGCCGCCCCCACCGGCGCCCAGCCCCGGCGCCGCCACCTGTGTGCCGGTGTGTCCCTCCACAGCTCCCTCCGACAAAAGCCCCCCCCCACCCCGCCCCTCTGGCGTGTCACCGCGGCCGGGTGCGGGAGCGGGATCGAGGGCAGGGGCCGCTTCCCCGGGCCTGCCGGCCACCAGGGGCGGGGTCCTGAGCTCGGCGGGGGGTGTGGGGGCAAGGGTGGCCTTGCCGGGGCTGAGGGGCCGTGGCGACTCAATGGTGGCTCCCAGTGGCTTCGGGCCAGCTGCTGTCGGGCAGGAGGGCCGGCCCGGGCTGCGGCCGGGCTGCGCCTAGGGCCGCGTGGGCGGGCAGGGCCGATGCCCAAGGGACCGCGGGCCCCGGGCCCTGAAGCCTCCGGGGCCACGTCCCTGTGAGCGACGTGCGGGATCTTGGGCGGGGCGCCAAGCGCCGAAGGGTTTGCTGGGTCACGGCCGCCCTGGGCTGGGAGGTGGTCGCCAAACCCTCCGCCGCCGCCCGATACCCGAGACCTCCGTTGCCCCTGCCTGGGCGGGCGAGGGGGCCCTGCCGGGGCGGGCCGGCCGCCAGGCTGGCGTTAAGGCGCCAGCGCCAGCGAAACTGGGCCTCAAGAGGCCGCCCGCGGCCCCCCGCCCCCGTCTACGGCCATACCACCCTGAACGCGCCCGATCTCGTCTGATCTCGGAAGCTAAGCAGGGTCGGGCCTGGTTAGTACTTGGATGGGAGACCGCCTGGGAATACCGGGTGCTGTAGGCTTTTTGCCTCCCGCTCCGCCCGCCTTCTCCTTTACTCGCCCGCGGCGGGGGGGCCGCCGGCTCCGCCCCCGCCGAGCCCCGCTGCAGGCAGTAGTCAAGGTGGTTTACCTGCCCGAGCAGGAAGCTTGGGCGATGGCAGAAGTGGGAAGAAACTCTTGAGCACAGGTTCTTGGGATCCACGGAGCAGCGCATGCACATGCGATGGGTGCCTACACAGCTGGCTTGCTTGTCTGTGGGGAAAGGCGAGATGGGTCAGGGCCTGGGTTCCTGAGGGGCTGAGAATCAAGGCAGGGATAGAAGAAAGGGGACAGGCCCACATCCCCTGAACCCACGCCGGCGCCCACTCACCTTTGTGGAAAATACGATTGAAAAGTGCCCGCAAGAATCTCTTCAGATGCCTCCAGAGTTGAGGGAAGAAGGGGAGGGGGGAGGCCGGGAGCAGGGTGAGCCCTGAAATCCAACCCTTGTCCCGGTCACACCCCAGCAGCCCTCCCACCTCAGCCCCTTCAAGACCCCAGGGCTCCCCCAACCGCGCTGCACAGATCCTGCCCTGACCGTAGTCACCATGTTGATCCCCACGTTGAGCAAGATGAAGCTGACCGGGATCAGAAGAATTGAGTATCCTTGCTCCTGGCATTTCCTGGGGATGGGGCCAGTGAACGGCTCGGCTCGGTAGTAGTTTCGCTCACCCATGGCCGTTGGTCCCAGGACTGCCTGGGCCCTCTGCCCTCCAGTTTTAACTGGGAGCCAGACTGGGTCATAATGGGGCAGGTGGTGAGGTCACAGTGAGGGAGGGGGATGAAAAGGAGGGCCCAGAGTGGCATTCCCTGGTAACCAGGGTCAGGTAAGCTGAGCCTGGACAGTCAAACAGGGCCCGGTGGCCGGCATACATCCCCTCGAGCGGTCATTCATTCGCTCACCGCCCGCTGACTCACTTGTTCAAATGACACATTGCGTCTCTTGGCCCCTCTTGAGACTAGGAAGACCTTGGCCTCAGAGGCCTGCTGAAGGCCTGGCTGGAGTCCAGAGCCTCAGCCTTCTTCATGCCCTTCACTGGGCCTGGAGCTGGACCTGCCCAGATGTGGAACCTCCCAGTTTGGAAGCAACTTCTTGTATGAGGCTCTCTGTGGACAGGGACAGCTGAGACGCAGAGGAGGTGCCCAGAGACCAGGGGTTTGGAGTCTGCAGCTGCAGATGTACTTAGTGCATGGTATAGGACCAGGAGGGGCCTGCTGGCAGAACTGTGGCCACTAAACCAAAGGGACCCTCAGGCCAAGAAGGGGACACTGGCTTCTTATTGCAGGAAGCCAAGCGCAGGGACCCAGGCTGGCAGAAGGAGTGGCGCTTCCAAGCCACAGACCACCAATGTTTCCTGGACTCTGGCGCTCTTTATTCCTCTCTCCATGCCCTGCCGCCCCCTGCCCCTGCCCCCACTTGCTGCTGGTAAGTTCATTTTCCCAGTCTGGCTCCCGTGCAGAGAGGGCCTGGAGGCCGAGGTGGAAGGTAGCAGCGAGTTGGCCCGCGCTTGGCCCTCCTGCGGTTGCCGCTTCAGCACCAGACTGTCATACACCTGGTAGTTGGCATTGCCTCCCGGGTTCCGGCTGAGTGGCATGAAGGTGGGCGGGGGTGGAGGGTGCTCGGTAGCCTGGACGTCGGGCAGGAGGTGAGAGGGGCGGAGGAGCAGCGCTGAGCTGGGAGCCGGGGCCCGCTGGTCCGAGGCCTCGGCCAGTACCGTGAGGGAGGCGGAGGTGGCCACAGGGCGCCGCAAGGGCAGGATCTCAGCCCATTCGGCCGCCGGGTGCCGCACCTCGTGGGGATCGCGGGAGTAATCCAAGTGTCCCGTGGAGGGATGCAGGCTGCGGTTGGACTCGCTGTGAGCACAGCTGGGGAGGCTACGTCTGTGGGCCGGTGGGGTGTCGCGCTACCAGGCGTCGGGCCGGTAGACCCGAGGCACCAGAGCGGATGGAGGCTCAGAGCCCTCCAGACCCAGACTCCGCCGCGGGCCCAGTTGCCGTCCTTTCGGCCCGCGAGCCCCTCGACCTGCACCTGGCCGCCCCCACCGGCGCCCAGCCCCGGCGCCGCCACCTGTGTGCCGGTGTGTCCCTCCACAGCTCCCTCCGACAAAAGCCCCCCCCACCACGCCCCTCTGGCGTGTCACCGCGGCCGGGTGCGGGAGCGGGATCGAGGGCAGGGGCCGCTTCCCCGGACCTGCCGGCCACCAGGGGCGGGGTCCTGAGCTCGGCGGGGGGTGTGGGGGCAAGGGTGGCCTTGCCGGGGCTGAGGGGCCGTGGCGACTCAATGGTGGCTCCCAGTGGCTTCGGGCCAGCTGCTGTCGGGCAGGAGGGCCGGCCCGGGCTGCGGCCGGGCTGCGCCTAGGGCCGCGTGGGCGGGCAGGGCCGATGCCCAAGGGACCGCGGGCCCCGGGCCCTGAAGCCTCCGGGGCCACGTCCCTGTGAGCGACGTGCGGGATCTTGGGCGGGGCGCCAAGCGCCGAAGGGTTTGCTGGGTCACGGCCGCCCTGGGCTGGGAGGTGGTCGCCAAACCCTCCGCCGCCGCCCGATACCCGAAACCTCCGTTGCCCCTGCCTGGGCGGGCGAGGGGGCCCTGCCGGGGCGGGCCGGCCGCCAGGCTGGCGTTGAGGCGCCAGCGCCAGCGAAACTGGGCCTCAAGAGGCCGCCCGCGGCCCCCCGCCCCCGTCTACGGCCATACCACCCTGAACGCGCCCGATCTCGTCTGATCTCGGAAGCTAAGCAGGGTCGGGCCTGGTTAGTACTTGGATGGGAGACCGCCTGGGAATACCGGGTGCTGTAGGCTTTTTGCCTCCCGCTCCGCCCGCCTTCTCCTTTACTCGCCCGCGGCGGGGGGGCCGCCGGCTCCGCCCCCGCCGAGCCCCGCTGCAGGCAGTAGTCAAGGTGGTTTACCTGCCCGAGCAGGAAGCTTGGGCGATGGCAGAAGTGGGAAGAAACTCTTGAGCACAGGTTCTTGGGATCCACGGAGCAGCGCATGCACATGCGATGGGTGCCTACACAGCTGGCTTGCTTGTCTGTGGGGAAAGGCGAGATGGGTCAGGGCCTGGGTTCCTGAGGGGCTGAGAATCAAGGCAGGGATAGAAGAAAGGGGACAGGCCCACATCCCCTGAACCCACGCCGGCGCCCACTCACCTTTGTGGAAAATACGATTGAAAAGTGCCCGCAAGAATCTCTTCAGATGCCTCCAGAGTTGAGGGAAGAAGGGGAGGGGGGAGGCCGGGAGCAGGGTGAGCCCTGAAATCCAACCCTTGTCCCGGTCACACCCCAGCAGCCCTCCCACCTCAGCCCCTTCAAGACCCCAGGGCTCCCCCAACCGCGCTGCACAGATCCTGCCCTGACCGTAGTCACCATGTTGATCCCCACGTTGAGCAAGATGAAGCTGACCGGGATCAGAAGAATTGAGTATCCTTGCTCCTGGCATTTCCTGGGGATGGGGCCAGTGAACGGCTCGGCTCGGTAGTAGTTTCGCTCACCCATGGCCGTTGGTCCCAGGACTGCCTGGGCCCTCTGCCCTCCAGTTTTAACTGGGAGCCAGACTGGGTCATAATGGGGCAGGTGGTGAGGTCACAGTGAGGGAGGGGGATGAAAAGGAGGGCCCAGAGTGGCATTCCCTGGTAACCAGGGTCAGGTAAGCTGAGCCTGGACAGTCAAACAGGGCCCGGTGGCCGGCATACATCCCCTCGAGCGGTCATTCATTCGCTCACCGCCCGCTGACTCACTTGTTCAAATGACACATTGCGTCTCTTGGCCCCTCTTGAGACTAGGAAGACCTTGGCCTCAGAGGCCTGCTGAAGGCCTGGCTGGAGTCCAGAGCCTCAGCCTTCTTCATGCCCTTCACTGGGCCTGGAGCTGGACCTGCCCAGATGTGGAACCTCCCAGTTTGGAAGCAACTTCTTGTATGAGGCTCTCTGTGGACAGGGACAGCTGAGACACAGAGGAGGTGCCCAGAGACCAGGGGTTTGGAGTCTGCAGCTGCAGATGTACTTAGTGCATGGTATAGGACCAGGAGGGGCCTGCTGGCAGAACTGTGGCCACTAAACCAAAGGGACCCTCAGGCCAAGAAGGGGACACTGGCTTCTTATTGCAGGAAGCCAAGCGCAGGGACCCAGGCTGGCAGAAGGAGTGGCGCTTCCAAGCCACAGACCACCAATGTTTCCTGGACTCTGGCACTCTTTATTCCTCTCTCCATGCCCTGCCGCCCCCTGCCCCTGCCCCCACTTGCTGCTGGTAAGTTCATTTTCCCAGTCTGGCTCCCGTGCAGAGAGGGCCTGGAGGCCGAGGTGGAAGGTAGCAGCGAGTTGGCCCGCGCTTGGCCCTCCTGCGGTTGCCGCTTCAGCACCAGACTGTCATACACCTGGTAGTTGGCATTGCCTCCCGGGTTCCGGCTGAGTGGCATGAAGGTGGGCGGGGGTGGAGGGTGCTCGGTAGCCTGGACGTCGGGCAGGAGGTGAGAGGGGCGGAGGAGCAGCGCTGAGCTGGGAGCCGGGGCCCGCTGGTCCGAGGCCTCGGCCAGTACCGTGAGGGAGGCGGAGGTGGCCACAGGGCGCCGCAAGGGCAGGATCTCAGCCCATTCGGCCGCCGGGTGCCGCACCTCGTGGGGATCGCGGGAGTAATCCAAGTGTCCCGTGGAGGGATGCAGGCTGCGGTTGGACTCGCTGTGAGCACAGCTGGGGAGGCTACGTCTGTGGGCCGGTGGGGTGTCGCGCTACCAGGCGTCGGGCCGGTAGACCCGAGGCACCAGAGCGGATGGAGGCTCAGAGCCCTCCAGACCCAGACTCCGCCGCGGGCCCAGTTGCCGTCCTTTCGGCCCGCGAGCCCCTCGACCTGCACCTGGCCGCCCCCACCGGCGCCCAGCCCCGGCGCCACCACCTGTGTGCCGGTGTGTCCCTCCACAGCTCCCTCCGACAAAAGCCCCCCCCCACCCCGCCCCTCTGGCGTGTCACCGCGGCCGGGTGCGGGAGCGGGATCGAGGGCAGGGGCCGCTTCCCCGGGCCTGCCGGCCACCAGGGGCGGGGTCCTGAGCTCGGCGGGGGGTGTGGGAGCAAGGGTGGCCTTGCCGGGGCTGAGGGGCCGTGGCGACTCAATGGTGGCTCCCAGTGGCTTCGGGCCAGCTGCTGTCGGGCAGGAGGGCCGGCCCGGGCTGCGGCCGGGCTGCGCCTAGGGCCGCGTGGGCGGGCAGGGCCGATGCCCAAGGGACCGCGGGCCCCGGGCCCTGAAGCCTCCGGGGCCACGTCCCTGTGAGCGACGTGCGGGATCTTGGGCGGGGCGCCAAGCGCCGAAGGGTTTGCTGGGTCACGGCCGCCCTGGGCTGGGAGGTGGTCGCCAAACCCTCCGCCGCCGCCCGATACCCGAGACCTCCGTTGCCCCTGCCTGGGCGGGCGAGGGGGCCCTGCCGGGGCGGGCCGGCCGCCAGGCTGGCGTTGAGGCGCCAGCGCCAGCGAAACTGGGCCTCAAGAGGCCGCCCGCGGCCCCCCGCCCCCGTCTACGGCCATACCACCCTGAACGCGCCCGATCTCGTCTGATCTCGGAAGCTAAGCAGGGTCGGGCCTGGTTAGTACTTGGATGGGAGACCGCCTGGGAATACCGGGTGCTGTAGGCTTTTTGCCTCCCGCTCCGCCCGCCTTCTCCTTTACTCGCCCGCGGCGGGGGGGCCGCCGGCTCCGCCCCCGCCGAGCCCCGCTGCAGGCAGTAGTCAAGGTGGTTTACCTGCCCGAGCAGGAAGCTTGGGCGATGGCAGAAGTGGGAAGAAACTCTTGAGCACAGGTTCTTGGGATCCACGGAGCAGCGCATGCACATGCGATGGGTGCCTACACAGCTGGCTTGCTTGTCTGTGGGGAAAGGCGAGATGGGTCAGGGCCTGGGTTCCTGAGGGGCTGAGAATCAAGGCAGGGATAGAAGAAAGGGGACAGGCCCACATCCCCTGAACCCACGCCGGCGCCCACTCACCTTTGTGGAAAATACGATTGAAAAGTGCCCGCAAGAATCTCTTCAGATGCCTCCAGAGTTGAGGGAAGAAGGGGAGGGGGGAGGCCGGGAGCAGGGTGAGCCCTGAAATCCAACCCTTGTCCCGGTCACACCCCAGCAGCCCTCCCACCTCAGCCCCTTCAAGACCCCAGGGCTCCCCCAACCGCGCTGCACAGATCCTGCCCTGACCGTAGTCACCATGTTGATCCCCACGTTGAGCAAGATGAAGCTGACCGGGATCAGAAGAATTGAGTATCCTTGCTCCTGGCATTTCCTGGGGATGGGGCCAGTGAACGGCTCGGCTCGGTAGTAGTTTCGCTCACCCATGGCCGTTGGTCCCAGGACTGCCTGGGCCCTCTGCCCTCCAGTTTTAACTGGGAGCCAGACTGGGTCATAATGGGGCAGGTGGTGAGGTCACAGTGAGGGAGGGGGATGAAAAGGAGGGCCCAGAGTGGCATTCCCTGGTAACCAGGGTCAGGTAAGCTGAGCCTGGACAGTCAAACAGGGCCCGGTGGCCGGCATACATCCCCTCGAGCGGTCATTCATTCGCTCACCGCCCGCTGACTCACTTGTTCAAATGACACATTGCGTCTCTTGGCCCCTCTTGAGACTAGGAAGACCTTGGCCTCAGAGGCCTGCTGAAGGCCTGGCTGGAGTCCAGAGCCTCAGCCTTCTTCATGCCCTTCACTGGGCCTGGAGCTGGACCTGCCCAGATGTGGAACCTCCCAGTTTGGAAGCAACTTCTTGTATGAGGCTCTCTGTGGACAGGGACAGCTGAGACGCAGAGGAGGTGCCCAGAGACCAGGGGTTTGGAGTCTGCAGCTGCAGATGTACTTAGTGCATGGTATAGGACCAGGAGGGGCCTGCTGGCAGAACTGTGGCCACTAAACCAAAGGGACCCTCAGGCCAAGAAGGGGACACTGGCTTCTTATTGCAGGAAGCCAAGCGCAGGGACCCAGGCTGGCAGAAGGAGTGGCGCTTCCAAGCCACAGACCACCAATGTTTCCTGGACTCTGGCGCTCTTTATTCCTCTCTCCATGCCCTGCCGCCCCCTGCCCCTGCCCCCACTTGCTGCTGGTAAGTTCATTTTCCCAGTCTGGCTCCCGTGCAGAGAGGGCCTGGAGGCCGAGGTGGAAGGTAGCAGCGAGTTGGCCCGCGCTTGGCCCTCCTGCGGTTGCCGCTTCAGCACCAGACTGTCATACACCTGGTAGTTGGCATTGCCTCCCGGGTTCCGGCTGAGTGGCATGAAGGTGGGCGGGGGTGGAGGGTGCTCGGTAGCCTGGACGTCGGGCAGGAGGTGAGAGGGGCGGAGGAGCAGCGCTGAGCTGGGAGCCGGGGCCCGCTGGTCCGAGGCCTCGGCCAGTACCGTGAGGGAGGCGGAGGTGGCCACAGGGCGCCGCAAGGGCAGGATCTCAGCCCATTCGGCCGCCGGGTGCCGCACCTCGTGGGGATCGCGGGAGTAATCCAAGTGTCCCGTGGAGGGATGCAGGCTGCGGTTGGACTCGCTGTGAGCACAGCTGGGGAGGCTACGTCTGTGGGCCGGTGGGGTGTCGCGCTACCAGGCGTCGGGCCGGTAGACCCGAGGCACCAGAGCGGATGGAGGCTCAGAGCCCTCCAGACCCAGACTCTGCCGCGGGCCCAGTTGCCGTCCTTTCGGCCCGCGAGCCCCTCGACCTGCACCTGGCCGCCCCCACCGGCGCCCAGCCCCGGCGCCGCCACCTGTGTGCCGGTGTGTCCCTCCACAGCTCCCTCCGACAAAAGCCCCCCCCACCCCGCCCCTCTGGCGTGTCACCGCGGCCGGGTGCGGGAGCGGGATCGAGGGCAGGGGCCGCTTCCCCGGGCCTGCCGGCCACCAGGGGCGGGGTCCTGAGCTCGGCGGGGGGTGTGGGGGCAAGGGTGGCCTTGCCGGGGCTGAGGGGCCGTGGCGACTCAATGGTGGCTCCCAGTGGCTTCGGGCCAGCTGCTGTCGGGCAGGAGGGCCGGCCCGGGCTGCGGCCGGGCTGCGCCTAGGGCCGCGTGGGCGGGCAGGGCCGATGCCCAAGGGACCGCGGGCCCCGGGCCCTGAAGCCTCCGGGGCCACGTCCCTGTGAGCGACGTGCGGGATCTTGGGCGGGGCGCCAAGCGCCGAAGGGTTTGCTGGGTCACGGCCGCCCTGGGCTGGGAGGTGGTCGCCAAACCCTCCGCCGCCGCCCGATACCCGAGACCTCCGTTGCCCCTGCCTGGGCGGGCGAGGGGGCCCTGCCGGGGCGGGCCGGCCGCCAGGCTGGCGTTGAGGCGCCAGCGCCAGCGAAACTGGGCCTCAAGAGGCCGCCCGCGGCCCCCCGCCCCCGTCTACGGCCATACCACCCTGAACGCGCCCGATCTCGTCTGATCTCGGAAGCTAAGCAGGGTCGGGCCTGGTTAGTACTTGGATGGGAGACCGCCTGGGAATACCGGGTGCTGTAGGCTTTTTGCCTCCCGCTCCGCCCGCCTTCTCCTTTACTCGCCCGCGGCGGGGGGGCCGCCGGCTCCGCCCCCGCCGAGCCCCGCTGCAGGCAGTAGTCAAGGTGGTTTACCTGCCCGAGCAGGAAGCTTGGGCGATGGCAGAAGTGGGAAGAAACTCTTGAGCACAGGTTCTTGGGATCCACGGAGCAGCGCATGCACATGCGATGGGTGCCTACACAGCTGGCTTGCTTGTCTGTGGGGAAAGGCGAGATGGGTCAGGGCCTGGGTTCCTGAGGGGCTGAGAATCAAGGCAGGGATAGAAGAAAGGGGACAGGCCCACATCCCCTGAACCCACGCCGGCGCCCACTCACCTTTGTGGAAAATACGATTGAAAAGTGCCCGCAAGAATCTCTTCAGATGCCTCCAGAGTTGAGGGAAGAAGGGGAGGGGGGAGGCCGGGAGCAGGGTGAGCCCTGAAATCCAACCCTTGTCCCGGTCACACCCCAGCAGCCCTCCCACCTCAGCCCCTTCAAGACCCCAGGGCTCCCCCAACCGCGCTGCACAGATCCTGCCCTGACCGTAGTCACCATGTTGATCCCCACGTTGAGCAAGATGAAGCTGACCGGGAGCAGAAGAATTGAGTATCCTTGCTCCTGGCATTTCCTGGGGATGGGGCCAGTGAACGGCTCGGCTCGGTAGTAGTTTCGCTCACCCATGGCCGTTGGTCCCAGGACTGCCTGGGCCCTCTGCCCTCCAGTTTTAACTGGGAGCCAGACTGGGTCATAATGGGGCAGGTGGTGAGGTCACAGTGAGGGAGGGGGATGAAAAGGAGGGCCCAGAGTGGCATTCCCTGGTAACCAGGGTCAGGTAAGCTGAGCCTGGACAGTCAAACAGGGCCCGGTGGCCGGCATACATCCCCTCGAGCGGTCATTCATTCGCTCACCGCCCGCTGACTCACTTGTTCAAATGACACATTGCGTCTCTTGGCCCCTCTTGAGACTAGGAAGACCTTGGCCTCAGAGGCCTGCTGAAGGCCTGGCTGGAGTCCAGAGCCTCAGCCTTCTTCATGCCCTTCACTGGGCCTGGAGCTGGACCTGCCCAGATGTGGAACCTCCCAGTTTGGAAGCAACTTCTTGTATGAGGCTCTCTGTGGACAGGGACAGCTGAGACGCAGAGGAGGTGCCCAGAGACCAGGGGTTTGGAGTCTGCAGCTGCAGATGTACTTAGTGCATGGTATAGGACCAGGAGGGGCCTGCTGGCAGAACTGTGGCCACTAAACCAAAGGGACCCTCAGGCCAAGAAGGGGACACTGGCTTCTTATTGCAGGAAGCCAAGCGCAGGGACCCAGGCTGGCAGAAGGAGTGGCGCTTCCAAGCCACAGACCACCAATGTTTCCTGGACTCTGGCGCTCTTTATTCCTCTCTCCATGCCCTGCCGCCCCCTGCCCCTGCCCCCACTTGCTGCTGGTAAGTTCATTTTCCCAGTCTGGCTCCCGTGCAGAGAGGGCCTGGAGGCCGAGGTGGAAGGTAGCAGCGAGTTGGCCCGCGCTTGGCCCTCCTGCGGTTGCCGCTTCAGCACCAGACTGTCATACACCTGGTAGTTGGCATTGCCTCCCGGGTTCCGGCTGAGTGGCATGAAGGTGGGCGGGGGTGGAGGGTGCTCGGTAGCCTGGACGTCGGGCAGGAGGTGAGAGGGGCGGAGGAGCAGCGCTGAGCTGGGAGCCGGGGCCCGCTGGTCCGAGGCCTCGGCCAGTACCGTGAGGGAGGCGGAGGTGGCCACAGGGCGCCGCAAGGGCAGGATCTCAGCCCATTCGGCCGCCGGGTGCCGCACCTCGTGGGGATCGCGGGAGTAATCCAAGTGTCCCGTGGAGGGATGCAGGCTGCGGTTGGACTCGCTGTGAGCACAGCTGGGGAGGCTACGTCTGTGGGCCGGTGGGGTGTCGCGCTACCAGGCGTCGGGCCGGTAGACCCGAGGCACCAGAGCGGATGGAGGCTCAGAGCCCTCCAGACCCAGACTCCGCCGCGGGCCCAGTTGCCGTCCTTTCGGCCCGCGAGCCCCTCGACCTGCACCTGGCCGCCCCCACCGGCGCCCAGCCCCGGCGCCGCCACCTGTGTGCCGGTGTGTCCCTCCACAGCTCCCTCCGACAAAAGCCCCCCCCACCCCGCCCCTCTGGCGTGTCACCGCGGCCGGGTGCGGGAGCGGGATCGAGGGCAGGGGCCGCTTCCCCGGGCCTGCCGGCCACCAGGGGCGGGGTCCTGAGCTCGGCGGGGGGTGTGGGGGCAAGGGTGGCCTTGCCGGGGCTGAGGGGCCGTGGCGACTCAATGGTGGCTCCCAGTGGCTTCGGGCCAGCTGCTGTCGGGCAGGAGGGCCGGCCCGGGCTGCGGCCGGGCTGCGCCTAGGGCCGCGTGGGCGGGCAGGGCCGATGCCCAAGGGACCGCGGGCCCCGGGCCCTGAAGCCTCCGGGGCCACGTCCCTGTGAGCGACGTGCGGGATCTTGGGCGGGGCGCCAAGCGCCGAAGGGTTTGCTGGGTCACGGCCGCCCTGGGCTGGGAGGTGGTCGCCAAACCCTCCGCCGCCGCCCGATACCCGAGACCTCCGTTGCCCCTGCCTGGGCGGGCGAGGGGGCCCTGCCGGGGCGGGCCGGCCGCCAGGCTGGCGTTAAGGCGCCAGCGCCAGCGAAACTGGGCCTCAAGAGGCCGCCCGCGGCCCCCCGCCCCCGTCTACGGCCATACCACCCTGAACGCGCCCGATCTCGTCTGATCTCGGAAGCTAAGCAGGGTCGGGCCTGGTTAGTACTTGGATGGGAGACCGCCTGGGAATACCGGGTGCTGTAGGCTTTTTGCCTCCCGCTCCGCCCGCCTTCTCCTTTACTCGCCCGCGGCGGGGGCCGCCGGCTCCGCCCCCGCCGGGCCCCGCTGCAGGCCCCACCTCCTCAGGCCCCTCCCACCACGGCGCGCGCCGGCGGGGTCGCTCCCCGCCGGCCCGGCCGGCCAGGCGGCCAGAAGGCGGCCCTGGAAGGCAGGCGCACCCCAGACGCTCCCGGGGTGGCTGGCCCGGACCCAGACTCCGCCGCGGGCCCAGTTGCCGTCCTTTCGGCCCGCGAGCCCCTCGACCTGCACCTGGCCGCCCCCACCGGCGCCCAGCCCCGGCGCCGCCACCTGTGTGCCGGTGTGTCCCTCCACAGCTCCCTCCGACAAAAGCCCCCCCCACCCCGCCCCTCTGGCGTGTCACCGCGGCCGGGTGCGGGAGCGGGATCGAGGGCAGGGGCCGCTTCCCCGGGCCTGCCGGCCACCAGGGGCGGGGTCCTGAGCTCGGCGGGGGGTGTGGGGGCAAGGGTGGCCTTGCCGGGGCTGAGGGGCCGTGGCGACTCAATGGTGGCTCCCAGTGGCTTCGGGCCAGCTGCTGTCGGGCAGGAGGGCCGGCCCGGGCTGCGGCCGGGCTGCGCCTAGGGCCGCGTGGGCGGGCAGGGCCGATGCCCAAGGGACCGCGGGCCCCGGGCCCTGAAGCCTCCGGGGCCACGTCCCTGTGAGCGACGTGCGGGATCTTGGGCGGGGCGCCAAGCGCCGAAGGGTTTGCTGGGTCACGGCCGCCCTGGGCTGGGAGGTGGTCGCCAAACCCTCCGCCGCCGCCCGATACCCGAGACCTCCGTTGCCCCTGCCTGGGCGGGCGAGGGGGCCCTGCCGGGGCGGGCCGGCCGCCAGGCTGGCGTTAAGGCGCCAGCGCCAGCGAAACTGGGCCTCAAGAGGCCGCCCGCGGCGCCCCGCCCCCGTCTACGGCCATACCACCCTGAACGCGCCCGATCTCGTCTGATCTCGGAAGCTAAGCAGGGTCGGGCCTGGTTAGTACTTGGATGGGAGACCGCCTGGGAATACCGGGTGCTGTAGGCTTTTTGCCTCCCGCTCCGCCCGCCTTCTCCTTTACTCGCCCGCGGCGGGGGGGCCGCCGGCTCCGCCCCCGCCGAGCCCCGCTGCAGGCAGTAGTCAAGGTGGGTTTACCTGCCCGAGCAGGAAGCTTGGGCGATGGCAGAAGTGGGAAGAAACTCTTGAGCACAGGTTCTTGGGATCCACGGAGCAGCGCATGCACATGCGATGGGTGCCTACACAGCTGGCTTGCTTGTCTGTGGGGAAAGGCGAGATGGGTCAGGGCCTGGGTTCCTGAGGGGCTGAGAATCAAGGCAGGGATAGAAGAAAGGGGACAGGCCCACATCCCCTGAACCCACGCCGGCGCCCACTCACCTTTGTGGAAAATACGATTGAAAAGTGCCCGCAAGAATCTCTTCAGATGCCTCCAGAGTTGAGGGAAGAAGGGGAGGGGGGAGGCCGGGAGCAGGGTGAGCCCTGAAATCCAACCCTTGTCCCGGTCACACCCCAGCAGCCCTCCCACCTCAGCCCCTTCAAGACCCCAGGGCTCCCCCAACCGCGCTGCACAGATCCTGCCCTGACCGTAGTCACCATGTTGATCCCCACGTTGAGCAAGATGAAGCTGACCGGGATCAGAAGAATTGAGTATCCTTGCTCCTGGCATTTCCTGGGGATGGGGCCAGTGAACGGCTCGGCTCGGTAGTAGTTTCGCTCACCCATGGCCGTTGGTCCCAGGACTGCCTGGGCCCTCTGCCCTCCAGTTTTAACTGGGAGCCAGACTGGGTCATAATGGGGCAGGTGGTGAGGTCACAGTGAGGGAGGGGGATGAAAAGGAGGGCCCAGAGTGGCATTCCCTGGTAACCAGGGTCAGGTAAGCTGAGCCTGGACAGTCAAACAGGGCCCGGTGGCCGGCATACATCCCCTCGAGCGGTCATTCATTCGCTCACCGCCCGCTGACTCACTTGTTCAAATGACACATTGCGTCTCTTGGCCCCTCTTGAGACTAGGAAGACCTTGGCCTCAGAGGCCTGCTGAAGGCCTGGCTGGAGTCCAGAGCCTCAGCCTTCTTCATGCCCTTCACTGGGCCTGGAGCTGGACCTGCCCAGATGTGGAACCTCCCAGTTTGGAAGCAACTTCTTGTATGAGGCTCTCTGTGGACAGGGACAGCTGAGACGCAGAGGAGGTGCCCAGAGACCAGGGGTTTGGAGTCTGCAGCTGCAGATGTACTTAGTGCATGGTATAGGACCAGGAGGGGCCTGCTGGCAGAACTGTGGCCACTAAACCAAAGGGACCCTCAGGCCAAGAAGGGGACACTGGCTTCTTATTGCAGGAAGCCAAGCGCAGGGACCCAGGCTGGCAGAAGGAGTGGCGCTTCCAAGCCACAGACCACCAATGTTTCCTGGACTCTGGCGCTCTTTATTCCTCTCTCCATGCCCTGCCGCCCCCTGCCCCTGCCCCCACTTGCTGCTGGTAAGTTCATTTTCCCAGTCTGGCTCCCGTGCAGAGAGGGCCTGGAGGCCGAGGTGGAAGGTAGCAGCGAGTTGGCCCGCGCTTGGCCCTCCTGCGGTTGCCGCTTCAGCACCAGACTGTCATACACCTGGTAGTTGGCATTGCCTCCCGGGTTCCGGCTGAGTGGCATGAAGGTGGGCGGGGGTGGAGGGTGCTCGGTAGCCTGGACGTCGGGCAGGAGGTGAGAGGGGCGGAGGAGCAGCGCTGAGCTGGGAGCCGGGGCCCGCTGGTCCGAGGCCTCGGCCAGTACCGTGAGGGAGGCGGAGGTGGCCACAGGGCGCCGCAAGGGCAGGATCTCAGCCCATTCGGCCGCCGGGTGCCGCACCTCGTGGGGATCGCGGGAGTAATCCAAGTGTCCCGTGGAGGGATGCAGGCTGCGGTTGGACTCGCTGTGAGCACAGCTGGGGAGGCTACGTCTGTGGGCCGGTGGGGTGTCGCGCTACCAGGCGTCGGGCCGGTAGACCCGAGGCACCAGAGCGGATGGAGGCTCAGAGCCCTCCAGACCCAGACTCCGCCGCGGGCCCAGTTGCCGTCCTTTCGGCCCGCGAGCCCCTCGACCTGCACCTGGCCGCCCCCACCGGCGCCCAGCCCCGGCGCCGCCACCTGTGTGCCGGTGTGTCCCTCCACAGCTCCCTCCGACAAAAGCCCCCCCCACCCCGCCCCTCTGGCGTGTCACCGCGGCCGGGTGCGGGAGCGGGATCGAGGGCAGGGGCCGCTTCCCCGGGCCTGCCGGCCACCAGGGGCGGGGTCCTGAGCTCGGCGGGGGGTGTGGGGGCAAGGGTGGCCTTGCCGGGGCTGAGGGGCCGTGGCGACTCAATGGTGGCTCCCAGTGGCTTCGGGCCAGCTGCTGTCGGGCAGGAGGGCCGGCCCGGGCTGCGGCCGGGCTGCGCCTAGGGCCGCGTGGGCGGGCAGGGCCGATGCCCAAGGGACCGCGGGCCCCGGGCCCTGAAGCCTCCGGGGCCACGTCCCTGTGAGCGACGTGCGGGATCTTGGGCGGGGCGCCAAGCGCCGAAGGGTTTGCTGGGTCACGGCCGCCCTGGGCTGGGAGGTGGTCGCCAAACCCTCCGCCGCCGCCCGATACCCGAGACCTCCGTTGCCCCTGCCTGGGCGGGCGAGGGGGCCCTGCCGGGGCGGGCCGGCCGCCAGGCTGGCGTTGAGGCGCCAGCGCCAGCGAAACTGGGCCTCAAGAGGCCGCCCGCGGCCCCCCGCCCCCGTCTACGGCCATACCACCCTGAACGCGCCCGATCTCGTCTGATCTCGGAAGCTAAGCAGGGTCGGGCCTGGTTAGTACTTGGATGGGAGACCGCCTGGGAATACCGGGTGCTGTAGGCTTTTTGCCTCCCGCTCCGCCCGCCTTCTCCTTTACTCGCCCGCGGCGGGGGGGCCGCCGGCTCCGCCCCCGCCGAGCCCCGCTGCAGGCAGTAGTCAAGGTGGTTTACCTGCCCGAGCAGGAAGCTTGGGCGATGGCAGAAGTGGGAAGAAACTCTTGAGCACAGGTTCTTGGGATCCACGGAGCAGCGCATGCACATGCGATGGGTGCCTACACAGCTGGCTTGCTTGTCTGTGGGGAAAGGCGAGATGGGTCAGGGCCTGGGTTCCTGAGGGGCTGAGAATCAAGGCAGGGATAGAAGAAAGGGGACAGGCCCACATCCCCTGAACCCACGCCGGCGCCCACTCACCTTTGTGGAAAATACGATTGAAAAGTGCCCGCAAGAATCTCTTCAGATGCCTCCAGAGTTGAGGGAAGAAGGGGAGGGGGGAGGCCGGGAGCAGGGTGAGCCCTGAAATCCAACCCTTGTCCCGGTCACACCCCAGCAGCCCTCCCACCTCAGCCCCTTCAAGACCCCAGGGCTCCCCCAACCGCGCTGCACAGATCCTGCCCTGACCGTAGTCACCATGTTGATCCCCACGTTGAGCAAGATGAAGCTGACCGGGAGCAGAAGAATTGAGTATCCTTGCTCCTGGCATTTCCTGGGGATGGGGCCAGTGAACGGCTCGGCTCGGTAGTAGTTTCGCTCACCCATGGCCGTTGGTCCCAGGACTGCCTGGGCCCTCTGCCCTCCAGTTTTAACTGGGAGCCAGACTGGGTCATAATGGGGCAGGTGGTGAGGTCACAGTGAGGGAGGGGGATGAAAAGGAGGGCCCAGAGTGGCATTCCCTGGTAACCAGGGTCAGGTAAGCTGAGCCTGGACAGTCAAACAGGGCCCGGTGGCCGGCATACATCCCCTCGAGCGGTCATTCATTCGCTCACCGCCCGCTGACTCACTTGTTCAAATGACACATTGCGTCTCTTGGCCCCTCTTGAGACTAGGAAGACCTTGGCCTCAGAGGCCTGCTGAAGGCCTGGCTGGAGTCCAGAGCCTCAGCCTTCTTCATGCCCTTCACTGGGCCTGGAGCTGGACCTGCCCAGATGTGGAACCTCCCAGTTTGGAAGCAACTTCTTGTATGAGGCTCTCTGTGGACAGGGACAGCTGAGACGCAGAGGAGGTGCCCAGAGACCAGGGGTTTGGAGTCTGCAGCTGCAGATGTACTTAGTGCATGGTATAGGACCAGGAGGGGCCTGCTGGCAGAACTGTGGCCACTAAACCAAAGGGACCCTCAGGCCAAGAAGGGGACACTGGCTTCTTATTGCAGGAAGCCAAGCGCAGGGACCCAGGCTGGCAGAAGGAGTGGCGCTTCCAAGCCACAGACCACCAATGTTTCCTGGACTCTGGCGCTCTTTATTCCTCTCTCCATGCCCTGCCGCCCCCTGCCCCTGCCCCCACTTGCTGCTGGTAAGTTCATTTTCCCAGTCTGGCTCCCGTGCAGAGAGGGCCTGGAGGCCGAGGTGGAAGGTAGCAGCGAGTTGGCCCGCGCTTGGCCCTCCTGCGGTTGCCGCTTCAGCACCAGACTGTCATACACCTGGTAGTTGGCATTGCCTCCCGGGTTCCGGCTGAGTGGCATGAAGGTGGGCGGGGGTGGAGGGTGCTCGGTAGCCTGGACGTCGGGCAGGAGGTGAGAGGGGCGGAGGAGCAGCGCTGAGCTGGGAGCCGGGGCCCGCTGGTCCGAGGCCTCGGCCAGTACCGTGAGGGAGGCGGAGGTGGCCACAGGGCGCCGCAAGGGCAGGATCTCAGCCCATTCGGCCGCCGGGTGCCGCACCTCGTGGGGATCGCGGGAGTAATCCAAGTGTCCCGTGGAGGGATGCAGGCTGCGGTTGGACTCGCTGTGAGCACAGCTGGGGAGGCTACGTCTGTGGGCCGGTGGGGTGTCGCGCTACCAGGCGTCGGGCCGGTAGACCCGAGGCACCAGAGCGGATGGAGGCTCAGAGCCCTCCAGACCCAGACTCCGCCGCGGGCCCAGTTGCCGTCCTTTCGGCCCGCGAGCCCCTCGACCTGCACCTGGCCGCCCCCACCGGCGCCCAGCCCCGGCGCCGCCACCTGTGTGCCGGTGTGTCCCTCCACAGCTCCCTCCGACAAAAGCCCCCCCCACCCCGCCCCTCTGGCGTGTCACCGCGGCCGGGTGCGGGAGCGGGATCGAGGGCAGGGGCCGCTTCCCCGGGCCTGCCGGCCACCAGGGGCGGGGTCCTGAGCTCGGCGGGGGGTGTGGGGGCAAGGGTGGCCTTGCCGGGGCTGAGGGGCCGTGGCGACTCAATGGTGGCTCCCAGTGGCTTCGGGCCAGCTGCTGTCGGGCAGGAGGGCCGGCCCGGGCTGCGGCCGGGCTGCGCCTAGGGCCGCGTGGGCGGGCAGGGCCGATGCCCAAGGGACCGCGGGCCCCGGGCCCTGAAGCCTCCGGGGCCACGTCCCTGTGAGCGACGTGCGGGATCTTGGGCGGGGCGCCAAGCGCCGAAGGGTTTGCTGGGTCACGGCCGCCCTGGGCTGGGAGGTGGTCGCCAAACCCTCCGCCGCCGCCCGATACCCGAGACCTCCGTTGCCCCTGCCTGGGCGGGCGAGGGGGCCCTGCCGGGGCGGGCCGGCCGCCAGGCTGGCGTTAAGGCGCCAGCGCCAGCGAAACTGGGCCTCAAGAGGCCGCCCGCGGCCCCCCGCCCCCGTCTACGGCCATACCACCCTGAACGCGCCCGATCTCGTCTGATCTCGGAAGCTAAGCAGGGTCGGGCCTGGTTAGTACTTGGATGGGAGACCGCCTGGGAATACCGGGTGCTGTAGGCTTTTTGCCTCCCGCTCCGCCCGCCTTCTCCTTTACTCGCCCGCGGCGGGGGCCGCCGGCTCCGCCCCCGCCGGGCCCCGCTGCAGGCCCCACCTCCTCAGGCCCCTCCCACCACGGCGCGCGCCGGCGGGGTCGCTCCCCGCCGGCCCGGCCGGCCAGGCGGCCAGAAGGCGGCCCTGGAAGGCAGGCGCACCCCAGACGCTCCCGGGGTGGCTGGCCCGGACCCAGACTCCGCCGCGGGCCCAGTTGCCGTCCTTTCGGCCCGCGAGCCCCTCGACCTGCACCTGGCCGCCCCCACCGGCGCCCAGCCCCGGCGCCGCCACCTGTGTGCCGGTGTGTCCCTCCACAGCTCCCTCCGACAAAAGCCCCCCCCACCCCGCCCCTCTGGCGTGTCACCGCGGCCGGGTGCGGGAGCGGGATCGAGGGCAGGGGCCGCTTCCCCGGGCCTGCCGGCCACCAGGGGCGGGGTCCTGAGCTCGGCGGGGGGTGTGGGGGCAAGGGTGGCCTTGCCGGGGCTGAGGGGCCGTGGCGACTCAATGGTGGCTCCCAGTGGCTTCGGGCCAGCTGCTGTCGGGCAGGAGGGCCGGCCCGGGCTGCGGCCGGGCTGCGCCTAGGGCCGCGTGGGCGGGCAGGGCCGATGCCCAAGGGACCGCGGGCCCCGGGCCCTGAAGCCTCCGGGGCCACGTCCCTGTGAGCGACGTGCGGGATCTTGGGCGGGGCGCCAAGCGCCGAAGGGTTTGCTGGGTCACGGCCGCCCTGGGCTGGGAGGTGGTCGCCAAACCCTCCGCCGCCGCCCGATACCCGAGACCTCCGTTGCCCCTGCCTGGGCGGGCGAGGGGGCCCTGCCGGGGCGGGCCGGCCGCCAGGCTGGCGTTAAGGCGCCAGCGCCAGCGAAACTGGGCCTCAAGAGGCCGCCCGCGGCGCCCCGCCCCCGTCTACGGCCATACCACCCTGAACGCGCCCGATCTCGTCTGATCTCGGAAGCTAAGCAGGGTCGGGCCTGGTTAGTACTTGGATGGGAGACCGCCTGGGAATACCGGGTGCTGTAGGCTTTTTGCCTCCCGCTCCGCCCGCCTTCTCCTTTACTCGCCCGCGGCGGGGGGGCCGCCGGCTCCGCCCCCGCCGAGCCCCGCTGCAGGCAGTAGTCAAGGTGGGTTTACCTGCCCGAGCAGGAAGCTTGGGCGATGGCAGAAGTGGGAAGAAACTCTTGAGCACAGGTTCTTGGGATCCACGGAGCAGCGCATGCACATGCGATGGGTGCCTACACAGCTGGCTTGCTTGTCTGTGGGGAAAGGCGAGATGGGTCAGGGCCTGGGTTCCTGAGGGGCTGAGAATCAAGGCAGGGATAGAAGAAAGGGGACAGGCCCACATCCCCTGAACCCACGCCGGCGCCCACTCACCTTTGTGGAAAATACGATTGAAAAGTGCCCGCAAGAATCTCTTCAGATGCCTCCAGAGTTGAGGGAAGAAGGGGAGGGGGGAGGCCGGGAGCAGGGTGAGCCCTGAAATCCAACCCTTGTCCCGGTCACACCCCAGCAGCCCTCCCACCTCAGCCCCTTCAAGACCCCAGGGCTCCCCCAACCGCGCTGCACAGATCCTGCCCTGACCATAGTCACCATGTTGATCCCCACGTTGAGCAAGATGAAGCTGACCGGGATCAGAAGAATTGAGTATCCTTGCTCCTGGCATTTCCTGGGGATGGGGCCAGTGAACGGCTCGGCTCGGTAGTAGTTTCGCTCACCCATGGCCGTTGGTCCCAGGACTGCCTGGGCCCTCTGCCCTCCAGTTTTAACTGGGAGCCAGACTGGGTCATAATGGGGCAGGTGGTGAGGTCACAGTGAGGGAGGGGGATGAAAAGGAGGGCCCAGAGTGGCATTCCCTGGTAACCAGGGTCAGGTAAGCTGAGCCTGGACAGTCAAACAGGGCCCGGTGGCCGGCATACATCCCCTCGAGCGGTCATTCATTCGCTCACCGCCCGCTGACTCACTTGTTCAAATGACACATTGCGTCTCTTGGCCCCTCTTGAGACTAGGAAGACCTTGGCCTCAGAGGCCTGCTGAAGGCCTGGCTGGAGTCCAGAGCCTCAGCCTTCTTCATGCCCTTCACTGGGCCTGGAGCTGGACCTGCCCAGATGTGGAACCTCCCAGTTTGGAAGCAACTTCTTGTATGAGGCTCTCTGTGGACAGGGACAGCTGAGACACAGAGGAGGTGCCCAGAGACCAGGGGTTTGGAGTCTGCAGCTGCAGATGTACTTAGTGCATGGTATAGGACCAGGAGGGGCCTGCTGGCAGAACTGTGGCCACTAAACCAAAGGGACCCTCAGGCCAAGAAGGGGACACTGGCTTCTTATTGCAGGAAGCCAAGCGCAGGGACCCAGGCTGGCAGAAGGAGTGGCGCTTCCAAGCCACAGACCACCAATGTTTCCTGGACTCTGGCGCTCTTTATTCCTCTCTCCATGCCCTGCCGCCCCCTGCCCCTGCCCCCACTTGCTGCTGGTAAGTTCATTTTCCCAGTCTGGCTCCCGTGCAGAGAGGGCCTGGAGGCCGAGGTGGAAGGTAGCAGCGAGTTGGCCCGCGCTTGGCCCTCCTGCGGTTGCCGCTTCAGCACCAGACTGTCATACACCTGGTAGTTGGCATTGCCTCCCGGGTTCCGGCTGAGTGGCATGAAGGTGGGCGGGGGTGGAGGGTGCTCGGTAGCCTGGACGTCGGGCAGGAGGTGAGAGGGGCGGAGGAGCAGCGCTGAGCTGGGAGCCGGGGCCCGCTGGTCCGAGGCCTCGGCCAGTACCGTGAGGGAGGCGGAGGTGGCCACAGGGCGCCGCAAGGGCAGGATCTCAGCCCATTCGGCCGCCGGGTGCCGCACCTCGTGGGGATCGCGGGAGTAATCCAAGTGTCCCGTGGAGGGATGCAGGCTGCGGTTGGACTCGCTGTGAGCACAGCTGGGGAGGCTACGTCTGTGGGCCGGTGGGGTGTCGCGCTACCAGGCGTCGGGCCGGTAGACCCGAGGCACCAGAGCGGATGGAGGCTCAGAGCCCTCCAGACCCAGACTCCGCCGCGGGCCCAGTTGCCGTCCTTTCGGCCCGCGAGCCCCTCGACCTGCACCTGGCCGCCCCCACCGGCGCCCAGCCCCGGCGCCGCCACCTGTGTGCCGGTGTGTCCCTCCACAGCTCCCTCCGACAAAAGCCCCCCCCACCCCGCCCCTCTGGCGTGTCACCGCGGCCGGGTGCGGGAGCGGGATCGAGGGCAGGGGCCGCTTCCCCGGGCCTGCCGGCCACCAGGGGCGGGGTCCTGAGCTCGGCGGGGGGTGTGGGGGCAAGGGTGGCCTTGCCGGGGCTGAGGGGCCGTGGCGACTCAATGGTGGCTCCCAGTGGCTTCGGGCCAGCTGCTGTCGGGCAGGAGGGCCGGCCCGGGCTGCGGCCGGGCTGCGCCTAGGGCCGCGTGGGCGGGCAGGGCCGATGCCCAAGGGACCGCGGGCCCCGGGCCCTGAAGCCTCCGGGGCCACGTCCCTGTGAGCGACGTGCGGGATCTTGGGCGGGGCGCCAAGCGCCGAAGGGTTTGCTGGGTCACGGCCGCCCTGGGCTGGGAGGTGGTCGCCAAACCCTCCGCCGCCGCCCGATACCCGAGACCTCCGTTGCCCCTGCCTGGGCGGGCGAGGGGGCCCTGCCGGGGCGGGCCGGCCGCCAGGCTGGCGTTAAGGCGCCAGCGCCAGCGAAACTGGGCCTCAAGAGGCCGCCCGCGGCCCCCCGCCCCCGTCTACGGCCATACCACCCTGAACGCGCCCGATCTCGTCTGATCTCGGAAGCTAAGCAGGGTCGGGCCTGGTTAGTACTTGGATGGGAGACCGCCTGGGAATACCGGGTGCTGTAGGCTTTTTGCCTCCCGCTCCGCCCGCCTTCTCCTTTACTCGCCCGCGGCGGGGGCCGCCGGCTCCGCCCCCGCCGGGCCCCGCTGCAGGCCCCACCTCCTCAGGCCCCTCCCACCACGGCGCGCGCCGGCGGGGTCGCTCCCCGCCGGCCCGGCCGGCCAGGCGGCCAGAAGGCGGCCCTGGAAGGCAGGCGCACCCCAGACGCTCCCGGGGTGGCTGGCCCGGACCCAGACTCCGCCGCGGGCCCAGTTGCCGTCCTTTCGGCCCGCGAGCCCCTCGACCTGCACCTGGCCGCCCCCACCGGCGCCCAGCCCCGGCGCCGCCACCTGTGTGCCGGTGTGTCCCTCCACAGCTCCCTCCGACAAAAGCCCCCCCCACCCCGCCCCTCTGGCGTGTCACCGCGGCCGGGTGCGGGAGCGGGATCGAGGGCAGGGGCCGCTTCCCCGGGCCTGCCGGCCACCAGGGGCGGGGTCCTGAGCTCGGCGGGGGGTGTGGGGGCAAGGGTGGCCTTGCCGGGGCTGAGGGGCCGTGGCGACTCAATGGTGGCTCCCAGTGGCTTCGGGCCAGCTGCTGTCGGGCAGGAGGGCCGGCCCGGGCTGCGGCCGGGCTGCGCCTAGGGCCGCGTGGGCGGGCAGGGCCGATGCCCAAGGGACCGCGGGCCCCGGGCCCTGAAGCCTCCGGGGCCACGTCCCTGTGAGCGACGTGCGGGATCTTGGGCGGGGCGCCAAGCGCCGAAGGGTTTGCTGGGTCACGGCCGCCCTGGGCTGGGAGGTGGTCGCCAAACCCTCCGCCGCCGCCCGATACCCGAGACCTCCGTTGCCCCTGCCTGGGCGGGCGAGGGGGCCCTGCCGGGGCGGGCCGGCCGCCAGGCTGGCGTTAAGGCGCCAGCGCCAGCGAAACTGGGCCTCAAGAGGCCGCCCGCGGCGCCCCGCCCCCGTCTACGGCCATACCACCCTGAACGCGCCCGATCTCGTCTGATCTCGGAAGCTAAGCAGGGTCGGGCCTGGTTAGTACTTGGATGGGAGACCGCCTGGGAATACCGGGTGCTGTAGGCTTTTTGCCTCCCGCTCCGCCCGCCTTCTCCTTTACTCGCCCGCGGCGGGGGGGCCGCCGGCTCCGCCCCCGCCGAGCCCCGCTGCAGGCAGTAGTCAAGGTGGGTTTACCTGCCCGAGCAGGAAGCTTGGGCGATGGCAGAAGTGGGAAGAAACTCTTGAGCACAGGTTCTTGGGATCCACGGAGCAGCGCATGCACATGCGATGGGTGCCTACACAGCTGGCTTGCTTGTCTGTGGGGAAAGGCGAGATGGGTCAGGGCCTGGGTTCCTGAGGGGCTGAGAATCAAGGCAGGGATAGAAGAAAGGGGACAGGCCCACATCCCCTGAACCCACGCCGGCGCCCACTCACCTTTGTGGAAAATACGATTGAAAAGTGCCCGCAAGAATCTCTTCAGATGCCTCCAGAGTTGAGGGAAGAAGGGGAGGGGGGAGGCCGGGAGCAGGGTGAGCCCTGAAATCCAACCCTTGTCCCGGTCACACCCCAGCAGCCCTCCCACCTCAGCCCCTTCAAGACCCCAGGGCTCCCCCAACCGCGCTGCACAGATCCTGCCCTGACCATAGTCACCATGTTGATCCCCACGTTGAGCAAGATGAAGCTGACCGGGATCAGAAGAATTGAGTATCCTTGCTCCTGGCATTTCCTGGGGATGGGGCCAGTGAACGGCTCGGCTCGGTAGTAGTTTCGCTCACCCATGGCCGTTGGTCCCAGGACTGCCTGGGCCCTCTGCCCTCCAGTTTTAACTGGGAGCCAGACTGGGTCATAATGGGGCAGGTGGTGAGGTCACAGTGAGGGAGGGGGATGAAAAGGAGGGCCCAGAGTGGCATTCCCTGGTAACCAGGGTCAGGTAAGCTGAGCCTGGACAGTCAAACAGGGCCCGGTGGCCGGCATACATCCCCTCGAGCGGTCATTCATTCGCTCACCGCCCGCTGACTCACTTGTTCAAATGACACATTGCGTCTCTTGGCCCCTCTTGAGACTAGGAAGACCTTGGCCTCAGAGGCCTGCTGAAGGCCTGGCTGGAGTCCAGAGCCTCAGCCTTCTTCATGCCCTTCACTGGGCCTGGAGCTGGACCTGCCCAGATGTGGAACCTCCCAGTTTGGAAGCAACTTCTTGTATGAGGCTCTCTGTGGACAGGGACAGCTGAGACACAGAGGAGGTGCCCAGAGACCAGGGGTTTGGAGTCTGCAGCTGCAGATGTACTTAGTGCATGGTATAGGACCAGGAGGGGCCTGCTGGCAGAACTGTGGCCACTAAACCAAAGGGACCCTCAGGCCAAGAAGGGGACACTGGCTTCTTATTGCAGGAAGCCAAGCGCAGGGACCCAGGCTGGCAGAAGGAGTGGCGCTTCCAAGCCACAGACCACCAATGTTTCCTGGACTCTGGCGCTCTTTATTCCTCTCTCCATGCCCTGCCGCCCCCTGCCCCTGCCCCCACTTGCTGCTGGTAAGTTCATTTTCCCAGTCTGGCTCCCGTGCAGAGAGGGCCTGGAGGCCGAGGTGGAAGGTAGCAGCGAGTTGGCCCGCGCTTGGCCCTCCTGCGGTTGCCGCTTCAGCACCAGACTGTCATACACCTGGTAGTTGGCATTGCCTCCCGGGTTCCGGCTGAGTGGCATGAAGGTGGGCGGGGGTGGAGGGTGCTCGGTAGCCTGGACGTCGGGCAGGAGGTGAGAGGGGCGGAGGAGCAGCGCTGAGCTGGGAGCCGGGGCCCGCTGGTCCGAGGCCTCGGCCAGTACCGTGAGGGAGGCGGAGGTGGCCACAGGGCGCCGCAAGGGCAGGATCTCAGCCCATTCGGCCGCCGGGTGCCGCACCTCGTGGGGATCGCGGGAGTAATCCAAGTGTCCCGTGGAGGGATGCAGGCTGCGGTTGGACTCGCTGTGAGCACAGCTGGGGAGGCTACGTCTGTGGGCCGGTGGGGTGTCGCGCTACCAGGCGTCGGGCCGGTAGACCCGAGGCACCAGAGCGGATGGAGGCTCAGAGCCCTCCAGACCCAGACTCCGCCGCGGGCCCAGTTGCCGTCCTTTCGGCCCGCGAGCCCCTCGACCTGCACCTGGCCGCCCCCACCGGCGCCCAGCCCCGGCGCCGCCACCTGTGTGCCGGTGTGTCCCTCCACAGCTCCCTCCGACAAAAGCCCCCCCCACCCCGCCCCTCTGGCGTGTCACCGCGGCCGGGTGCGGGAGCGGGATCGAGGGCAGGGGCCGCTTCCCCGGGCCTGCCGGCCACCAGGGGCGGGGTCCTGAGCTCGGCGGGGGGTGTGGGGGCAAGGGTGGCCTTGCCGGGGCTGAGGGGCCGTGGCGACTCAATGGTGGCTCCCAGTGGCTTCGGGCCAGCTGCTGTCGGGCAGGAGGGCCGGCCCGGGCTGCGGCCGGGCTGCGCCTAGGGCCGCGTGGGCGGGCAGGGCCGATGCCCAAGGGACCGCGGGCCCCGGGCCCTGAAGCCTCCGGGGCCACGTCCCTGTGAGCGACGTGCGGGATCTTGGGCGGGGCGCCAAGCGCCGAAGGGTTTGCTGGGTCACGGCCGCCCTGGGCTGGGAGGTGGTCGCCAAACCCTCCGCCGCCGCCCGATACCCGAGACCTCCGTTGCCCCTGCCTGGGCGGGCGAGGGGGCCCTGCCGGGGCGGGCCGGCCGCCAGGCTGGCGTTAAGGCGCCAGCGCCAGCGAAACTGGGCCTCAAGAGGCCGCCCGCGGCCCCCCGCCCCCGTCTACGGCCATACCACCCTGAACGCGCCCGATCTCGTCTGATCTCGGAAGCTAAGCAGGGTCGGGCCTGGTTAGTACTTGGATGGGAGACCGCCTGGGAATACCGGGTGCTGTAGGCTTTTTGCCTCCCGCTCCGCCCGCCTTCTCCTTTACTCGCCCGCGGCGGGGGCCGCCGGCTCCGCCCCCGCCGGGCCCCGCTGCAGGCCCCACCTCCTCAGGCCCCTCCCACCACGGCGCGCGCCGGCGGGGTCGCTCCCCGCCGGCCCGGCCGGCCAGGCGGCCAGAAGGCGGCCCTGGAAGGCAGGCGCACCCCAGACGCTCCCGGGGTGGCTGGCCCGGACCCAGACTCCGCCGCGGGCCCAGTTGCCGTCCTTTCGGCCCGCGAGCCCCTCGACCTGCACCTGGCCGCCCCCACCGGCGCCCAGCCCCGGCGCCGCCACCTGTGTGCCGGTGTGTCCCTCCACAGCTCCCTCCGACAAAAGCCCCCCCCACCCCGCCCCTCTGGCGTGTCACCGCGGCCGGGTGCGGGAGCGGGATCGAGGGCAGGGGCCGCTTCCCCGGGCCTGCCGGCCACCAGGGGCGGGGTCCTGAGCTCGGCGGGGGGTGTGGGGGCAAGGGTGGCCTTGCCGGGGCTGAGGGGCCGTGGCGACTCAATGGTGGCTCCCAGTGGCTTCGGGCCAGCTGCTGTCGGGCAGGAGGGCCGGCCCGGGCTGCGGCCGGGCTGCGCCTAGGGCCGCGTGGGCGGGCAGGGCCGATGCCCAAGGGACCGCGGGCCCCGGGCCCTGAAGCCTCCGGGGCCACGTCCCTGTGAGCGACGTGCGGGATCTTGGGCGGGGCGCCAAGCGCCGAAGGGTTTGCTGGGTCACGGCCGCCCTGGGCTGGGAGGTGGTCGCCAAACCCTCCGCCGCCGCCCGATACCCGAGACCTCCGTTGCCCCTGCCTGGGCGGGCGAGGGGGCCCTGCCGGGGCGGGCCGGCCGCCAGGCTGGCGTTAAGGCGCCAGCGCCAGCGAAACTGGGCCTCAAGAGGCCGCCCGCGGCCCCCCGCCCCCGTCTACGGCCATACCACCCTGAACGCGCCCGATCTCGTCTGATCTCGGAAGCTAAGCAGGGTCGGGCCTGGTTAGTACTTGGATGGGAGACCGCCTGGGAATACCGGGTGCTGTAGGCTTTTTGCCTCCCGCTCCGCCCGCCTTCTCCTTTACTCGCCCGCGGCGGGGGCCGCCGGCTCCGCCCCCGCCGGGCCCCGCTGCAGGCCCCACCTCCTCAGGCCCCTCCCACCACGGCGCGCGCCGGCGGGGTCGCTCCCCGCCGGCCCGGCCGGCCAGGCGGCCAGAAGGCGGCCCTGGAAGGCAGGCGCACCCCAGACGCTCCCGGGGTGGCTGGCCCGGACCCAGACTCCGCCGCGGGCCCAGTTACCGTCCTTTCGGCCCGCGAGCCCCTCGACCTGCACCTGGCCGCCCCCACCGGCGCCCAGCCCCGGCGCCGCCACCTGTGTGCCGGTGTGTCCCTCCACAGCTCCCTCCGACAAAAGCCCCCCCCACCCCGCCCCTCTGGCGTGTCACCGCGGCCGGGTGCGGGAGCGGGATCGAGGGCAGGGGCCGCTTCCCCGGGCCTGCCGGCCACCAGGGGCGGGGTCCTGAGCTCGGCGGGGGGTGTGGGGGCAAGGGTGGCCTTGCCGGGGCTGAGGGGCCGTGGCGACTCAATGGTGGCTCCCAGTGGCTTCGGGCCAGCTGCTGTCGGGCAGGAGGGCCGGCCCGGGCTGCGGCCGGGCTGCGCCTAGGGCCGCGTGGGCGGGCAGGGCCGATGCCCAAGGGACCGCGGGCCCCGGGCCCTGAAGCCTCCGGGGCCACGTCCCTGTGAGCGACGTGCGGGATCTTGGGCGGGGCGCCAAGCGCCGAAGGGTTTGCTGGGTCACGGCCGCCCTGGGCTGGGAGGTGGTCGCCAAACCCTCCGCCGCCGCCCGATACCCGAGACCTCCGTTGCCCCTGCCTGGGCGGGCGAGGGGGCCCTGCCGGGGCGGGCCGGCCGCCAGGCTGGCGTTAAGGCGCCAGCGCCAGCGAAACTGGGCCTCAAGAGGCCGCCCGCGGCGCCCCGCCCCCGTCTACGGCCATACCACCCTGAACGCGCCCGATCTCGTCTGATCTCGGAAGCTAAGCAGGGTCGGGCCTGGTTAGTACTTGGATGGGAGACCGCCTGGGAATACCGGGTGCTGTAGGCTTTTTGCCTCCCGCTCCGCCCGCCTTCTCCTTTACTCGCCCGCGGCGGGGGGGCCGCCGGCTCCGCCCCCGCCGAGCCCCGCTGCAGGCAGTAGTCAAGGTGGGTTTACCTGCCCGAGCAGGAAGCTTGGGCGATGGCAGAAGTGGGAAGAAACTCTTGAGCACAGGTTCTTGGGATCCACGGAGCAGCGCATGCACATGCGATGGGTGCCTACACAGCTGGCTTGCTTGTCTGTGGGGAAAGGCGAGATGGGTCAGGGCCTGGGTTCCTGAGGGGCTGAGAATCAAGGCAGGGATAGAAGAAAGGGGACAGGCCCACATCCCCTGAACCCACGCCGGCGCCCACTCACCTTTGTGGAAAATACGATTGAAAAGTGCCCGCAAGAATCTCTTCAGATGCCTCCAGAGTTGAGGGAAGAAGGGGAGGGGGGAGGCCGGGAGCAGGGTGAGCCCTGAAATCCAACCCTTGTCCCGGTCACACCCCAGCAGCCCTCCCACCTCAGCCCCTTCAAGACCCCAGGGCTCCCCCAACCGCGCTGCACAGATCCTGCCCTGACCATAGTCACCATGTTGATCCCCACGTTGAGCAAGATGAAGCTGACCGGGATCAGAAGAATTGAGTATCCTTGCTCCTGGCATTTCCTGGGGATGGGGCCAGTGAACGGCTCGGCTCGGTAGTAGTTTCGCTCACCCATGGCCGTTGGTCCCAGGACTGCCTGGGCCCTCTGCCCTCCAGTTTTAACTGGGAGCCAGACTGGGTCATAATGGGGCAGGTGGTGAGGTCACAGTGAGGGAGGGGGATGAAAAGGAGGGCCCAGAGTGGCATTCCCTGGTAACCAGGGTCAGGTAAGCTGAGCCTGGACAGTCAAACAGGGCCCGGTGGCCGGCATACATCCCCTCGAGCGGTCATTCATTCGCTCACCGCCCGCTGACTCACTTGTTCAAATGACACATTGCGTCTCTTGGCCCCTCTTGAGACTAGGAAGACCTTGGCCTCAGAGGCCTGCTGAAGGCCTGGCTGGAGTCCAGAGCCTCAGCCTTCTTCATGCCCTTCACTGGGCCTGGAGCTGGACCTGCCCAGATGTGGAACCTCCCAGTTTGGAAGCAACTTCTTGTATGAGGCTCTCTGTGGACAGGGACAGCTGAGACACAGAGGAGGTGCCCAGAGACCAGGGGTTTGGAGTCTGCAGCTGCAGATGTACTTAGTGCATGGTATAGGACCAGGAGGGGCCTGCTGGCAGAACTGTGGCCACTAAACCAAAGGGACCCTCAGGCCAAGAAGGGGACACTGGCTTCTTATTGCAGGAAGCCAAGCGCAGGGACCCAGGCTGGCAGAAGGAGTGGCGCTTCCAAGCCACAGACCACCAATGTTTCCTGGACTCTGGCGCTCTTTATTCCTCTCTCCATGCCCTGCCGCCCCCTGCCCCTGCCCCCACTTGCTGCTGGTAAGTTCATTTTCCCAGTCTGGCTCCCGTGCAGAGAGGGCCTGGAGGCCGAGGTGGAAGGTAGCAGCGAGTTGGCCCGCGCTTGGCCCTCCTGCGGTTGCCGCTTCAGCACCAGACTGTCATACACCTGGTAGTTGGCATTGCCTCCCGGGTTCCGGCTGAGTGGCATGAAGGTGGGCGGGGGTGGAGGGTGCTCGGTAGCCTGGACGTCGGGCAGGAGGTGAGAGGGGCGGAGGAGCAGCGCTGAGCTGGGAGCCGGGGCCCGCTGGTCCGAGGCCTCGGCCAGTACCGTGAGGGAGGCGGAGGTGGCCACAGGGCGCCGCAAGGGCAGGATCTCAGCCCATTCGGCCGCCGGGTGCCGCACCTCGTGGGGATCGCGGGAGTAATCCAAGTGTCCCGTGGAGGGATGCAGGCTGCGGTTGGACTCGCTGTGAGCACAGCTGGGGAGGCTACGTCTGTGGGCCGGTGGGGTGTCGCGCTACCAGGCGTCGGGCCGGTAGACCCGAGGCACCAGAGCGGATGGAGGCTCAGAGCCCTCCAGACCCAGACTCCGCCGCGGGCCCAGTTGCCGTCCTTTCGGCCCGCGAGCCCCTCGACCTGCACCTGGCCGCCCCCACCGGCGCCCAGCCCCGGCGCCGCCACCTGTGTGCCGGTGTGTCCCTCCACAGCTCCCTCCGACAAAAGCCCCCCCCACCCCGCCCCTCTGGCGTGTCACCGCGGCCGGGTGCGGGAGCGGGATCGAGGGCAGGGGCCGCTTCCCCGGGCCTGCCGGCCACCAGGGGCGGGGTCCTGAGCTCGGCGGGGGGTGTGGGGGCAAGGGTGGCCTTGCCGGGGCTGAGGGGCCGTGGCGACTCAATGGTGGCTCCCAGTGGCTTCGGGCCAGCTGCTGTCGGGCAGGAGGGCCGGCCCGGGCTGCGGCCGGGCTGCGCCTAGGGCCGCGT